>NC_077231.1:120472279-120772279 GCF_027887165.1 Monodelphis domestica
TTAGAGATGAATAGAAAAATTGATGTTCAAATACAAGGTTCAAGAGAAAGCTAAACAGAGAAGAGGAATCGTAAATTAAATAAATTCTTCCCTACATTAAAAGATTATATTTGTAATGCTTTAGAACTTGATCATTATTAGAGCAAGTAGAAGGGTATGCATAGAAAGAGGGCATGGATGCATTGAATATGATGGGATGACAACTAAAAAACAAAACAAGAAGGAATGAGAGGAATACTCTGGGAGAAACATCGAGGAAGGTAAAATTGGGTAAATTATTTCACAGAGGTGTGAAAGATTGTTTATAATGGAGGGTAAAATGGGAGAGGTGGGGAAGGAAGCATATGAATCTTACTCTTATTACTCAAAGATGGAATAGCATACATACTCAATTGGTTATAAAAATCTATCTTATTCTATTAGGATAGTAGGAGAAGAATGGGAAAAGAAAAGGGAGGGCAAATTGGGGGAAAGGGCAGTCAGAAGCAAAACATTTTTCAAAATGTATAGATTGAAAGAGAGTAGGATAAAGCAGAGGAAAAATAGGATGGAGGGAAATATACAATAATAATAACTGAAAAGGTTTTACCATGAATTGTCTTATAAAGGCCTCATTTCTTTAAAATATGGAGAACTGAGTCAACTAAATGGAAATATGAGTCTTTCCTCAATCGATAAATGATCAAAGGATATTATGAACAGATGGTTTTCTGATGAAGTAATCAAAGCTATCTATACTCATACGAAAAATACTTGAAATCACTGTTGTTTAGAAAAATGCACATTGGAACAACTCTGAGATAATTACCCTGTATGTATCAGATCAGCTAATATGACAGAAGAGGAAAATGACATGTTGGAAGGGATTTGGGAAAAATGAACTGTGGATTTGTGAACTGATTCAGCCATTCTGGAGGCAATTGGAACTATGCCCAAAGAGCTATAAAACTGAATACCTCTTGGCCCAATAATACCAGTACTAGTTCTGTATCAAAGAGATGAAAACTAAAAAGGAAAAAAAAACGCATACAAATAAAATATTAATAACAAGTGACAACTAGGTGGCTCCAGTGTATTGAGAGCCAGGCCTAGAGATGAGAGGGTTCTGGGCTCAGATCTGGCCTCACGCTTCCTAGCTGTGTGACCCTGGACAAATTTTGTCAACCCCAACTACCTAGCCCTTACCATTTTTCTGCCTTGGAACCAATACACAGCATTGATTCTTAGAAGGAAGATAAGGAAGGGTTTTAAAATATATATCATGAAGGCAGCTGGGTAGCTCAGTGGATTGAGAGCCAGGCCTAGAGATGGGAGGTCCTAGGTTCAAATCTGGCCTCAGACACTTCCCAGCTGTGTGACCCTGGGTAAGTCACTTGACTCCCATGGCCTAGCCCTTACCACTCTTCTGCTTTGGAACCGATGCACAGTATTGATTCCAAGATGGAAGGAAAGGGTTTTTATATATATATATATATATATATATATATATATATATATATATATATATATATATATATATATATATATCAGCTTTTTTTGTGGTGACAAAGAATTGGAAAGTTGGGGGAGGGGTGCCCATCAATTGAGGAATGTCTGAACAATTTGTGGTATGTGATTGTGATGGACTATTTTGTTATAAGATGATGAACAGATGCTTTCAGAAAAACCTGGAAATACTTAAATGAACTGATGCAAAGTGAAATTATTAGAACCAAAATACTGGGCACAGTGATCCAAGACAATTCCAAAGTTTCTTAGGATGGAAAATGCTATACACCTCCAGAGAAAGAAATGATGGAATTTGAATACAGATTCAAGCATAATTTAAAAATCTTTATTTTTATTGTATGTTTGTTTTTTAGTTGTATTTTCTTTCATAACATGAATGGAAATATTTTTTGCACAAGTGCACATGTATGGCCTATATCAAATTTCTTGCCACTTCAAGAAGGAGACAGAATTCAAAATTTCAATGAGCAAATGTGAAAAATTGCTTTTACATGTAATTGAGAAAACAAAATGTTTAAAAGGAAAAAAAGTTATCAGATCCTCACCATCCATATGGAAAAATTTAAGTGTTTAAAGAATATCTATTGCCCTTATTATGATATGTATTTGGAAGGAAAACAGTGATTATCTGTCAGTTTGTATGTCTAATAAATGGACAATGAGTGGGTCCAGAATTGGAACAGGAAGAGACCAGTTGGATTACCTTTAGCAAATTGAGAAACTTCTATACTTCTCATGGAACCAAAGGGTCTATATTTTTTAATACTAATTTTAATGAGTAGGCTATAGCATACATAACCAGTGAGAAACTTCAAAGAAGAATGGAAATAAAAGATGTTATCAAGGAATTGTATACTAGGAGAAGGAAGAGGACAGACTTGTGATGTGGGCAAAAGTGAGAGATGATGATAGTGTTCTGATATCTTTGGAATTTTGGGGGGATGGGGGATTGCAAGGAAGACCATAGCACATTAGGTGAACCTTCTGTGTTGGATTTATGGAAACACATGGACAAGAATTTCACAGGAAAACACTAAGCTTGTGTTGTAATATGCATCATTGGAGGGCATTCCAAAGTTAATGGGATCAGTAGTCCAAAAGAGAGCTAAAAACTTGGATTCTTTAATCTTTTTTTAACAGTATTATAAACAATATTAAAGTCATAAGTTGTCTTGAATTTTGAGCCACTTCTTTTAAATTACCTTCAGTTTTTTCTGTCCATATCTTCTCATTCTCTATCCTCTGTATGGAAATCATGTACTCAGTTCTTTTGGTTCTGTGTTTTTAAAAAAAAAAATTTTTTTTAAGCCTTTTCCTAGTTCCTGTCCTACCTCATATTTGTCAGTTGTCATGGCATTAGATAGCATTTCCGTATCCATTCATTTTTCAAAACAATGAAATATTGCCTAAGTGTTTTCTAAGAATTTCCACCAGTGTGTCCCTAAATAGCTTGTTTCTTACAACAATGAACAGATTTTTTTATCTATTAAAAAAAGGAACAATGAGATATTCTCAATGGTAGCAGCAATAACATTGAGCATAAAAAAATTGTGGGCTAAAACTCCCACATTTTCAGAAATTAAGGGGTGCTTCTTAAAATTTAGGATTAAAATTATTCACCATTAAAGAAAGCCATCTCATTAACAGCTTATATTCTGAGATACTAAATGGCCAACTCCTGAAATACAACAATAACATATAATAATTTAGGGACAAGAGGAAAATACATGTTAGGAATTAAGCTGCAAATTATCAGTGATGGGTACAAAACCATTAGTGTTGATATTTTAAGTGGGGAAGAAGATGAAGTATATTTATGACATGAAAAAGATACGGAAAAAAGTTGGATATCCAAAATGACAGGTATCTTTGACACACAAATGGAGAACATCCTCCATGATACGGATATCATAACAGTTCAGTAAGGCTCAAGGAGAAGGATTGTGATCTATGTTAGTGAAGGGAGTCATAATACTAATAATGTTTTCAGTCATTCAGAATATTAGAATAAGGTAAACTTGTATTGGAACATGTAAAGTAATTAGTTTATTAATTGCAAAATGAATTGGCTTAAAGGATCAAAGATTTAGAGCTGGAGGAGAGCCCTCAATCTAGTCCAACTTCCTTGTTTTACAGATTAGCATCCTGAAGCCCAGTGATGTCTGAGGTCACTACTATGTCAGAGACTGTTTTTTGTTTTTTTTTAATACCCTTACCTTCTGTCGTAGAATCAATACTGAGTACAGTTCCAATACAAAAGAGCTCTAAGGGCTAGACAATAAACTAGCTGACCCCAAAAGTAGTATTTTAACCCAGACCTTCTGACTTCAGAGTGAGTATTCTTTCTGTTGTGCTGTTTGGAACCAGGTAAATCATGTTAGACTAGTTGATTTCTAAGCCCCATCCCACCATTAAAACTATGAACCTGAGCATTTTTTCCTTTGGTTACTGCAAAGTCTAATCTTGTCTACTACTTTTTTTTTTGTATTTTAGGAGCCATCTCGCCCTGTGCACCCAGCACCCCTACCAGAAGCTCCTCAACCACAACGTCTGCCCCCAGAAGCTGCCAGTACCTCCCTTCCTCAGAAGCCACACTTGAAGTTAGCTCGAGTACAAAGCCAGAATGGCATCGTGCTGTCATGGAGTGTCCTAGAAGTAGACCGTAGCTGTGCCAGTGTAGATAGCTACCACCTTTATGCTTACCATGAGGATCCCAGTGCCACAATGCCATCACAGTGGAAGAAAATTGGGGAGGTAAAAGCGCTTCCTCTGCCTATGGCATGTACTCTCACTCAGTTTGTATCTGGCAGCAAATACTACTTTGCTGTCCGAGCCAAGGACATTTATGGACGTTTTGGACCTTTCTGTGATCCCCAGTCAACGGATGTGATCTCTTCCCAGAGCAGTTAAACACTCGGAGCCTTTACATCTGTCTCTCTTTTAAGAGTTCCATTTTTTTTGTCTTGTTTTTAATCTTGTGCATGATATTCACTGTAAAATCCACATTCTGCAAGATTTCTTGGACAGATGTGTGTAATACACTACATACATTTATATCCAGAAGTAAAATAAACTCTCAGTCCACAAAGCAAGAACTATTTTCCTGGACATTTGAAGCTTCAGGATTTTGAAATATAAATGTGCACCTTCCTTTTAATTTTGAGATTTGGGGACATAGTGTGTGTATGTGTGCGCTTGCATGTGTGTATGAATGTGTGTGTGTGTGTGTATGTGTGTGTGTGTGTATCTGTGTGTCTTTCCTGTTTAATTCATTGCAGCAGTTTCTCCTCTTTACATCCTCAGATTTACCTCTGTTCCAGTAAAGAGTGTAAAGGTCAAGGAGAAAATAGCATGAACAGTTAGGATTCTGCTTCTTGATGAGGGTGGGTTCATACTTTGCACTACATAACTGAAGCTAAATGTAACCCAAAGAAACAAACAAAAAGCACATCCGAAATAATTATTCAGTAGGCTAATTCAAACATAGGAACGGATTTCTTCATATCTTTCTTAACTTGGGTCCTTTTCCTAGTCTCTGCTTAAATTTTGACTGGGAAAAATAAAAGAACATTTGTCTTCTAAACTACTCATTCTCTGCACTGAGGATATGTTCTCAAATGCAAACATTAATGAAGGAAGAGAACATTAATTCTGGTTGGTTTTGTTGAAAGAATATAGTAAAGATAAAAAAGACTCTCCTGCTTGAATCTGAGAACTTGTCTAGGACATTTAATATCCACTTAATTAACAATCCCCCTCTGCCCTTCCCTTCTCTCCTACCAACTCTTTTAAATTTATTTTGTGCCTTAAAGATTTAACTATAAAAATAAACATGGCCATATCTCCATTGCTGTTTACTTTTTTTCCCTTTGAGATTTTTATTTTATACCTCCATTTTTCCTCTAACTTCAGAAAATGATTTTTCTTTTTTTTTTCTGTTGGAAGGTGTTGGAGTTAGGGGAAACAAAACCTTAGGCTCTTTTATGATTCTTATCCCATGTTATCATTAGGTCTACTCAAAATTCTTGATTAAGCTATCTGTCCTCCTCCTCACTCCTTATAATATACCCCAAAGTGTGATTGTTACTACCAGTTAAGCTGACTGCATGCAGTGTGTGGACCAAAGTTTTACTAGGTTTTATCTTATAAACGTCATCCTTCAGACATCTTTGGCATCAACACGGCATACTTACAACAAAGATTAACAAGACAATTCTAGTTTATCATTACCATAATTTTTAAAATATTCTCTTAATTTTAGAGTAGCAAGACCATTTCCAATAACTTAAAATTCAAGGCAGAGTTAGCATTAGAAAACATGTTTAAAATACCGTCTCGATGATTTGAAGCAACCAGTGTACTATTTTAAGATAAATCAAGAATGGTTCATATCTTTTTTTCACATCATTCTTATTGACTTGTTCTTAGCAGTCATGCAAATGACTTGTATCTTTTGATGGTGCCAAGGTAACAGTTAAAACTGCCCTCATAAAATTTTGCATATGCTTTGGTCAAAATTAAAGGTGTATCACTCTGTATTGTTTTATTTAGCATAATTTTATTTAAACTGCTGGGAATCATAATTTAGCTCCAAGGGATTCAGCCTTAGATCATGATTTGTTTGTTTTTTAAATGACAACCATATTGGTATTCAACAGGTACTGAGGATAGATTTGTTGGTGGGGATGGGAGGGTTGGAATAAGTTAGGAGAGGGTTATAAAAGAGACTTGTGAAGGAGTCTGTGAAATAACTTTCTAAATTTGTTATATTGGTGGCTTTGTTCCTGCCATCTCATTTTTAAAAATCTTAAATCTGAGATTTGTAACTTTCTTGAAGCAAAGGAGGGGGCTAACTTTGTTCTCCTCCTGTCCTTTTTTGTATATCTTTGATGGTTTGTAGTTGGACCTGTAAGGAAATTATCTTCTGAGAGAGTTCACATTTCAGATTAATACAATGTCATCTGTTAGTGTGAACAGTTTAGGCTTGGTGCTGAACAAAGCCTTTCTAACTACTGATTGCCAATAATGTAATGCTCTGATGCCTTCCTTTCACTTTCAAGGAATAAGACTACAATGAGAATTAGGGTTGTGTCAAAGCCAATTGGTTCTTTTATTGTTTTTATAGTGAGTATGCTTTGAGCCAGTTCTTGCCAACTATGGGCCTTGTAGTCATTTGTTAGAACTATTTTTAAGGGTGACAGTAAAGAAATTGCCAATGTCACACCTAAGAACTTGGGATGGAAATTTCATTTGGAAGCGATGTCGTTTTATATATGTATATAAACATATACATTTTTCTACGTGTGTGTGTGTGTGTATATATATATATATATATGTATGTGTGTATATATATATATATATATATATATATATATATATATATATATATATAAATTTTTAACAGTAAAAAAGAGATGCTTATGTTTTCATGATGATTCCTGACTACAGCATGCCCATCTTTGACAATGTTCTTTATTGGCTTGTTTAATGGTTATGTGATGCCTACCTACTTGCTGACTTTGCTAGAAAAAATATATTGCCTAGAGTGACCAGTATGTCTTTACATTCACAGGCATTCGTGTTTATGACAAAAGCCTTCCTAGTACAAAGACATGTAAGTCAGGTAGCAAAGCCAAGCAAGTAAAAATTATTTCCTTATTTAGCCTATTTTCCCACTGTGTGTTATAAAAAAAAATCTGAAATCGCAAATAGTAATCTTGAAAAATTACTTTGTAAAATTTTGTTTATCTTAATGAAATAGGGCAAAAATAATACTCTGAGCGTTTTCTTGTTCCAAACAGTGGAAGGAAGTTGCAAAGAGAATTGCAATAACTCGGAGACAGCAAATTAGGGACTTTGGTCCTCGTATAGAACAATACTCAATATGTATAAATTTGTGGTTTTAGTTATGAATGGTCTGATTACAAGTGTTTCGACATAAACCAGTGGATCGGTAGTACATTTCAGTTTATTAACTGCGGCCAACCCTCAGACTAGTACCCCTATGGGGTCTGGAGGCAGCAGCTGATTGAATGCATGTACTACGAGGGGTCGAGGGTGAAACTTAAAGCACTTCTTATTCCTTGGCTAGTCTCACTTTGAGAGTCTGGACTTTTGATGTTACTTTTAGGGAAAAGCTTAGATCACAAATAACTAGAAGTAGCCACTTTGAACAGTTCTGCTCTGGTTAAGAGTTACACTCCATGTTACCTCTTTACTCCATGGTACCTTTTCACAGAGTATTATAAGCTGGATTTTCACATTATGGGAATGCAAGGTTGCTACATTTTTAGTATGGCAATATCTCCCTAAGTGTTGCCCTGTTGGAAATCTTGAGAATTTTGAGGATTTTAACTTGAAATGTAGTAAAAGTTTAGTTGACTTTTGAAGTGGCAGTGCTGTTTTTTTTTTTTAATTTTGTACTTTGTCAAATTAACGGTTCACCCTGTTTTAAGTGTGATTATTCCTTTCAAAAATTTTTGTTCTTGCCAGTAAATATGTAAATGGAACACAGACTCCACTGATTCATAAATATAATTTTCCCCTCTTCCATTTCTAAATATGAAGAATACTGTGATACTTTCCCCCAAAACTTGTTTATGGTGGAGTTGTGGCAAATAGCTTCCTCTCTGTTGGAAGCTGACTGTTCACTGGAGTGACCCTTTTTTTTCCTCACTCATTTTTCCCCTTTTTATGATAGCTGGTAATAAGTACCTCTGAAGAAACCTCCTGAACCAAGGAACTTGAGATAATTTGCAATCTTAGGGTAGATATGTCCTTATGCAAAACTGCTCCAAAAGCAGCTTGATTGCTTTATACAATTTCCTCAGTTCTATTAAGTGTTATCTTGGTTTTTGTTCGTTTTTTTTTTAATTTCTGTACACATTTAGATCTGGGTAATTTAAAATGGAAAAGGCAAATTATAGCAAGTCTTACCTACTACCATTTATGTAGTCTTAGTAATACTGCATGATCTTTATAATGTGCTCATCATCTTTGGTCTGAAAGTTTTCCAGTACTGTACAAAATTGAAAAAAAAAAAGTAATGCCTGTGGTATCCTTCACCTTCTCTGCACACTGTGATCTTTACACAGAGTTACTGCAAACCTCCAAGTGTTCTCTTCCCAGCTTCCCTTCTCCTTGGGCCATTTCTGTCACTATTCTGTGATTTCTCATTATGATGCAGATCTGTGTGTGAACCTAGTTTTGCTCTAATTCCCAGAATAACCATGTCCCAGTATTAGATAGATTGCAAATAACACTATCCAAAAGCAAGCTATGAACCTGCCTTCCTAAGTATTTACATTTAGGAAACCATAAAGTCTTTTTTTTTTTAATATTTTGGGGGGCTGTTGGGGTAAATACAATTGGCAATTTAAAGGAGTTCAGATGAGGTTGTCAATATGACAGCCATATTTGTTATCCAATATTCATCCCCTTGAGCCAGCAAATGGGGAGTGTAAGTGCTACAAAAATGAACTCAAGAACAGAAATGAAATGTTTTATCTTGCTTTGCTTTTCATTTTCAAATTATTTTGTCATTATCATGTTAAAATCAGTTTCTCTTTGTTTCTCTTTTGTTGTATATGTAGGCTGAGTACTCACTTTTTATATTTAAATGCTGTCTGGTTTTAAAGAGTTTTGTTTGTAAATAAAGTTTCTGGGCTACCATCCTACTTTTGGGGATCCAGGCTTTAGTAATTTATCAGCCATTTAAAAATTAAATATAAGAATAAATACTTTGTAGGAAACTTGGAGCCTGATTTTGTTTTCCTTTTGTTGTTGTTGTTGTTGTTGTTGTTTTTGTTTTTTGCAGCTGAAGGTGTAAATAATATAAGATAATGTAGGACCTACCCAAAGCCCACTGTAAATTGGGCTACTGCAAGCTGTCCCTATTTTTATTAGGTTTGGGATTTTTTGTTTTGTTTTTGTATGTTTGATAGATTAGTGTCTGTACAAGTGTTAACTGTAGTGGGATTTTGTCCAACAAGCCTGAAATTTATACTTTGAAATAAACTACTGGGTTTTTAACATTGAGTCCTCTGTGATTGGTTCTGGTTCTCCTGGGCTGTTGAGTTTACTTGCTTTTGTGAAAATAACCACATTCCAAGGGTCATATTTCTTTATTGCACTGTACCCAGTAACTCAGAAAGAGCCTTTCCTCTACTGTACAACTTAATAGTTTAAAAATTGATACCCTGCTTCAGCCTCTAAGGAAGTAATTTACAATGAAGAAAAGACTACAATGTTCCACACTGGCCATCAGAAGGAAACCTAGCTGATATTTTAGCTGGCACAACCTCTTCCCACACTGTAGTTCTCTTTTACCCAACTATTCATTTTCCAGAAATTAATCCATGACAATTAGAATTAGGTTGTGAATTTCAAGTATATTTTGTCAATGTGGAATCTCGAAGTTCCCAGTTTATTTAGTTGGGAGGTAGAAACCCCAGGTTTTAACCTTGTCACAGGAGAGTCCCCTCCCCCAGGGAAGGTCCTACATCACTGGTCTCAGGCTAACCATAGACAATCCACTTCCGGTGGGAGCTAAGCCCAAGCTGAAGTGACTCTTAGTCTCCAGAAGGCTTTTCCCAGTATATCACACCCTCCTTCGGAGGACCGAACTTGGCACCCTGACACGCTGCCTGTAGGGCCAAAGAGTCGCTCAACTTCGGCTTGGGCTTGGGCTTAACTCCCACCTGAAGTGGAGTCTATTGTTAGCCAGAGACCTATGAAGTGGGACCTTCCCTCAAGGGGAAACCTCTCCTGTGACAAGGTCAAAACCTGGGGTTTCTACCCCCCAACTAAATAAACTGGGGACTTGGAGATTTCCATGTTCACAGTTTCTAGAAAATTTGTGTAGTTAGTCAAATTTTAGTGACTTTCAGGAGCATAATTTGATCGATCTTTGGATCTTGGGCAGTTCTTGTCCATGTGCTTCCACAAATCCTTGAGAGGCTACATGACATAATGGAAGAACTGCAAATTCTGAATAAAGGGGGAGCCGAGTTCAAGTTCCATGAGTTGTACGATCATGGATCTCTGAACCCCCCTAGTTGGCTTCAACTTTTTCTTCTGTAGAGGAATAATAATATCTCTTAACAATACCTTTGCTTTTACCTAATTTGATTGTTAAGATAGTGATTGATTTACTTGGTAGTAACTAGGATCCAATAACAGATAGAAATGCTCCATTAACCTAAAAGGGCTTTGGTTTGATCTATAGAGTCCATGTCCTGGAAACTTTTCCCTAGTTTCACTTTTTAAGTCAAAGACACCAGTGTGTGGTCTGGTTGTTGTTTCATCCCCATTATTCTACCACCCAGTGGTACAGTGGGAAAGGGCAAGCCCTCATATGAAGGGAATGCACTTGGTGCAAATCTTGCCTCTGCTGCTTACTAACATCTGAAAGATGAGGAATTTGGACTACCTGTCCTCCGAGAGCCTTTCTGGCCCTGGCTCCCTTGTGCCCTCTGAGGTCCTAGTCCCTCTGGAATCCCACTTAGCAGTGTACTGCAGCCTTTGACAGCTAACCACAAAGCTTCCACTGCTGCCAGTTGGCTTGTCATCTCTGATTGTTCCTGGATCATAAAGTTTCATCTTTTGCCGCCTTAGAGCAACATTAGAAAAATGGTGTTAAAAAGAGGTCTTTGCTGGCAACAAGCAACTCAGGATTCTTACACATACCACATAAACATGATCTTGCCTAACCCCTTGCTTCAGAACCTAGCTCATTTCCCAGCTAGGAGTACTCATCCAAGATATGTAGGCATCAGGACTAGACACACGGACAGTCTCTTACCTGTGGAAGTCCTTCCCTGTGTGCACACATCTGTAGAAGGCCATTTAAAGTCCTGGCTGGCTTCCACATGGACTGACCCTGGGACTGGATCCATCAGTGATCTAGGCCAGAGGTGTCAAACAGGCCCAAGCAAAGCGCAAACCAGATTAAAATGTAGTTGGGCAATATTTAGCAAAACAAAAATACGATAGAGCATAATGATAAATGGTTTTCTAAGTCAGTTATGTGTCTGGAAGGATTCTTATAATTTAGCAGCCCCACCCCCCTTTCTGTTTGAGTTTGACACCCTTGATTTAGGCAATCTTTTAAGACTTACTTGTAGAGAAGGTACTGATTAAACTGAATTATAAAACCAATGGATCATCCATAATTATATCATGGTCTGATCCGTATGTCTAACCATTTTTTTCTGTATGAATAGTTAGGCCAATTTTTTATATTGCCATGGATTTATTTCACTGATGATGGCTTTGTTGTTTGGGTGGATTCTGTTTAATGAGCTAAATGGCATTTATATGTAGGAACATTTGCAGAACCTCACCATCACCCTTATTTGGGGAGATTATTCAAAGGACATTTTCCATGGCACTGGCACACAATAAAGAGAATAAGAATAAATTGGAAATTCAATAATTCTAAGAATAGGTCAAAGGACAAATCACAGAAAAAAAACTTCTATTCAGGAGAATGACAATGATAAGTTTAATATACTAAAATTGATGGTATGTACAGCTAAAGCAGTGTTTTGGAAAAAAAATTATATCTAATCATTTACATTGGTAAAATAGAGAAAGAACATATTAATGAGTTGGGCACACAGATTTTAAAAAATTAGAAAAAGAACAAATTACAAATCCCAATTAAAATCTAAAAATTAAAGGTGAGATTAATAAAAATTGAAAGAAAAACAATTGAACTAATAAAACTGGAAGCTGGTTTTATGTAGAAAAAACAATAAAATAAATAAACCATTAATTAATTTTAAAAAGTAAAGAAAACAAAATTACCAGTATCAAAAATGAAAAGAGTAAAATGTTCTACCAATGAAGAGAAAAAGTAATTATTAGAAGTTATTTTACCTAATTATATATTGTGAAAGAGAATTCTTTATTGTCTATCCTGAGTTAACACTAACTTAAGTCCCTCACTAGATTGTGAAGACAGGATTAACTCTCCTTTGTCTACCTTTTGATTGAATCAACACAAGCTTGAACTAGGTGGAGGAGCTCACCCTACTTAGTGCTAGGTGAGAAGCCAGCAAGATACTTGGAAGAGCTCTACCCCTTTTTAAACTCAATCAGTCAGAAACTTGTAAGAGTTTACACCTTCAGAAACTGTTCAGTCAGGAAACTCTGAACCCCCTGGGCAGTGCTAGACAATTTTGGAAACTGTGATTGGCCCCTGTGAAGAGGCAGGGACAAGGAGTCACCATAAAAGCAAGCCCTGAACTCAGTCTGGGAGAGAATGGTCCTTGAGAAGATAGTCTGAAGAGATTGCCGATAGTCTTCTGACTGGGGAGAGTCTTCGAGGGAGCTTTGCTGGAGACTGCGACTTGGATCGTGGGCTTGGAGCTCAGCTTTAATTTAGATTCTGAATCCTGGACTACTTTGTTGAAGAGTGAAAAGGGCTGACTCCTTTCCTAGTTTCCTAAGAGACTAGCTTCCATCTTAGAGGAGGCCTCGTAATTACTAACTACTGGTCCTCCTGGTTGAGGACTAGTATAGGTATTTTCTCTAACCTCTCTCACATTTCTCTACTTTATTGTTTCCCCTCTATTTTGGTAAATAAACTTCTGACTTGAGATGTAATAATTTCAGCAACCACGTTATCTCATCAAATTTAAGTCCAACCATTAAATTTAACCTTTACAATACCAATAAATCTGACAAGCTAAGAAAAATGGATGGATATTTACAAAAATATAAAATGCTTAGGTTAACAGAAGAGGAAATATACTTTTAAAAAATCCCATCTCAGAAAAAATAAGCCATCAAGGAACTCCCTAAAAAATAATCTCCAGAGCCAGATGGATTAACAAATAAATTATCATGCATTTAAAGTACAATGAATCCCGATACAAACTATTAGGAAAAGTAGTTGAAGAAGGCATCCCACCTAATTCCTTTCAGAGTATAAATGTGGTACTGCTACCTAAACCAGGAAGGACAAAAACAAAAGTACAGGTCAATTTTGCTAATGAATATTACTGCAAAAACTTTAAATAAAATACTATCAAGGAGATTACCATCACAAAGATCATATACTGTGATAAGATGGAATTTATACAAACAGTGCAGGACTGGTTCAATATTAGGAAAATCATCAGCATAATTGACTATATCTAGGACAAAACCAAGAGAAATCATAATTATCCCAATAGATGCCAAAAAATCTTTGACAAAATACTTCTTTTCCTATTAAAAAACACTAGAGAGCATAGGAATTAATAGAGCTTTCCTTAAAATGATGAATAGTATTTATCCAAAACTATCAGCAAGCACTATCTGCAATGGAGATAAATTTGTCTTCCAAATAATTCCAAATTCCAAATAAGATCAGGAGTGAAGCAAGGATGGCTATTATCATCAGTATTGGTCAATATTGTACTAGAAGTGTACCTATTGTATTGTACCTATAGCAACAAGAGAAGAAAAAGGAATTTGAATAGGCAAAGAAGAAACAAAACTCACTCTTTGCAGATATGATACACTTAGAGAATCCTAAAGATTCCACCAAAAAATCCCTGATCTTTAGCAAAGTTGTAGGATATTAAATATATAATTAACATAAGATATAATTATGTAATAAAATATATATAGAAGATATAATATTTAAATAATAACAATAAAATATGTGGGACAGCTGGGTGAATGAGAGCCAGGATTAGAGACAGAGGTCCTGGGTTCAAATATGACCTCAGACACTTCCTAGCTGTGTGACCCTGGGCAAGTCACTTGACCCCCATTGCCTAGCCCTTACCACTCTTCTGCCTTGGAACAAATATATAGTATTGCTTCTAAGAGGGAAGGGAAGGTTTTTTTAAATTAAAAAACAAAACAAAACAAAAAACTAAGTCCTTCAGAATAGCCCTGGATTATTGTATTGCTGAGAAGAGCTAAACCTTTCCCAGCCAATCATTGTCTGATAGTGCCATTTTCTGGCACAGCGTTCTCCTGGTTCCCCTTACTTCCCTCTGCATTAGTTCGCATCAGTCTGTGCAGCTTTTCTGAGATCCCAGGAGCTCGCCTCTAAACCAATCTAGAGGGTCTCAGCTGCGGGCTTCTTAGGGCGCAAAGGCAAAGCACGTGATGGCGTTATTTTACTGTCCTTTTCACTGATAAAACATTTTATTGTTTCTGATGTGGAGCATTTCACAGTGCCAAGGACTTTTGTGGCCAAAATTTTATTTTCTAGATTTTCCATAGTCCCGAGGAGGCTCACAGGCGTCCTCTCTATAAGGGTTAATGCTCTCAAGGCCGCCGGTTAAGGAGTACAAACATGACGTAAACCCTGGCGCTAAATGCGGCCTCTCCTTTCAACTCTGCCCACCAAGCAAGACGCTTGGTTCCATATGCAAATCAGTATGCAAATATGACTTGTAAATCCAGAGTAATTTCCATGGGGAAACCACTAGCATTATGGGAGAATCCAGAAGGGCCTCTGGTAGAGATGAAGCTGAGCTGAACCCCCAGGGAAGCCGGTGTTGCCAAGAGACAGAGGGAAGGAAGCGGGGCATTTCCTAGGGAGAAGGCTGTTCATATGGACTTAGGGACAGGGAGGATGTACAGATGAAGAACGGCAAGAAGGCCATTTTGACTAAAATGGAGCACGGATGGGTGAATCATATTAAAAAATCCCCTAAAGCTCATTTGAAGCTAGATTGTAGATGTTTTTTAAGTCCAAATAAATGAGTTTGTATTTTATCTTACACAGAGCCCCCAAAACTTTCTGAACAAGCAAATTCCGTAGCTAGGTGTGGACTTTGGTAATATCAATTTGTTGCCTTCTCCATGGGCTTGGGAGGGAGGAAATTTGGAACTCGAAATGAAATGTTAAATAGTTTTAAATATGTATATATATATATGTAAATAAATTAAAATTAGAAATTTATATATAATTACATATTATATATGCTACAATATATAACAATATATTTTATATAATAGATAGGATATTATTATATATGTGATATATAACAATTATATATAAATATATAATATTTATGATACAAATAACTAGATATGGAAATATTACAAATGTACATATTTACATATGAATATATAACATAACATATTCATAGATTATAGATAATTAAACATTAATTGTCTATAATATATAATTATATCTAAATATATGCTTAGAGATGATATATTATTAAAATTATATATAAACATAATTATAATTTTCTATATAATATACAAATATTATATTAGATATACTTATATAAAGCCTAATTATATATTAATATATAGTTATAATATACAAATATTATATTAGATATACTTATATAAAGCCTAATTATATATTAATATATAGTTATAATTTTGCATGTAATATATATACAAATTTGATAACTGTATATAAAATCAATGGTAGATGGTAAAGATTTGAATTAGGGAGACCTCTCTGAGGAGGCTATTGCAGTAGTCCATATGAAAGGTGATGAAGTCCTAAACTAAGGTAGTGAGCGTGTCACAGCAGAGTTCTTAATTTAAATCTTATTTCTTCTCTGACTACCCCACTTCGTGGCTTCTCCAACTGACCTCTCCACCCTGCCTCAGGAAGTTCATTATGAGAATAACCTCCATGCTCCATCTCCCTAGCCTCTGCCTCCAAACCTCCAGGGAAGGAGCTTTTTCTGAGCAGGCTGCACTACTTTGGAATGTCTCCAACTGACTCCTTTTCACCTTGTCTCTCTGCAGCTTCCTTTTGTGTTTTGTCTTCTCTTGGACTGTAGGGGCAACTAGGAGGAGCAGTGGATAGTTTGCCAGGCCTAGAGTCAAGAAGACTGGGTAAACCCTCTTTACTTCAATTTCCTCATCTATAAAATGAGCTGGAGAAAGAAATGACAAATCACTCCAGTGTCTTTGCCAAGAAAACCCCAAAAGGGGTCCTAAAGAGTTGGACACAACTGAATAATAATAAATGTCAGTTCATGTCATGGAATGGTCCAGTTCCATGAGAATGGATGAATACGGAGAATAGCAAAAAGCTTAGGGAGACTTATATGACCTTCCCTAAAGGGAATTGAACAGAGCCCAGAAAAGAGTATGTCCAAAGATGACAGCAATATAAATGGGAAGTAGAGCAATGATGAACAATGAATACGCCTTTTCCTCCTCCCATATAAGGCCCTTCTTGGTCACCTCAGGTGGTAATACTACTTGTTTTCAAGTGGCTCTGTTGTGGGGGTCGATGTGTACCCCTGGGGTTTGGGAAGGATACCTTTTGCAAGCATGCAAGACTCCAAAACTTAGCTTAAAAACAAAAAAAAAAAGATTAATTTAGAAAGTAATGTTGAGAATGGCCAGGAGGATAGCAAGGTGGAATAGCAAGATGGGGAGCAGTTCCTTGGGAGGACAGCATGAAAGGAAAGACTGTTCCCCCAACAACATCAGTTCTGAGGTTTTTATACCTTTTTACAACAGATGCTATACCCTTGTGGGGACTTGACTTAGAGTGGTAAGCCCTCAGGCATTTTGTGGGTGTAAAGATTAAAATTTGGGGAGACTGGGGAGACTGAGGCAGGTAGAAATGAGTTTCTCTCTGCAAGGAGTATTATATTTTTTTAGAGGTTTATTGAAGATTAAGGATTAAAGAAAATACAGGATAAGAAACACGTGTCTAGGCCATAGAGAGGCCTAGACACAACCTCATCTACATTATGAAAAAAAGCCATGCCTGTCCCAAAACAGAAGTCCAAGAGCCAAGCGAGAGCCCTCAAAAGCCTTTGAATCAGCTTAAATACCTTCTGGATCTCGGCCCAGGTGAGATTATAAGGCATTCTGGGAAAGTGGAGCAAAGGCTCTTGGGGATTGTAGTCCTGTATTTGAGTCTATTATTTACATTTCCCCGTGTGATCATTTTTGGAAAAATTAATTTTTCCCCAACAGGATCATAAAAACATAATAAACTTAAAAGATTACAATAATGTGAGGATAAGAGAAAAAAGAATAAAACCAATAATTGCTGAACGCATTGACAAAAAGCCGTTAGGGGGCAGTCCCCTTTGGCATAAAAGTATACATACAAATAAATGTTCAATCAACCACACCCAAAGTTCAATTTGATCTTGTGCAGCTTGTGGTCTGGAGGCTTCTTCATGGTGGCTTCTCTAACAGTTCAGTTCTGGATTCAGAGAGGTAGCATCTTCTTTACCTAAAATTCTTCTCAAAAGGAATTTAAACTTTGCAATTTACAATAATATTTTTTTACGTTTCCCCGTGTTGTGGGTGATTGAAAGATACAGAATCAGTTAGGGATGCATGGCTGAGGTATGAGGTATATGAATCAATTGGCAAGAGATATTAAAAAGACATCAGAAAAATCAAAAAGAAAAGAAAAATTTCTGGATGAAAATATAGACTATCAAAGTCTTATGTGTAAAAATTCCAAGTAAAAGAAAATAAGTCTATAACAGGTCCTTCAATCAGGGCCCAATTAAAATGATCTAAGCAATGATGCATTTACCCAGTCAGTAGCCAGGACTACAGAAAGGTACCACACTATGAGAGGCAGAAAAGAAAGGGACCAGATTATAGAAGCCAAGTAGGAGCCAAGGTTTTGGGGATACTCCTCTGTGAGTATCTTCAGAGTGAGTGTGGACACAAGGAAAGCCTATGTCTAGCAATGATAAACACAATAACCTCGAGTCTTCACACTAGGTTCAAGACCTTTGTATTGGCCTAGAAGTGCATCAATCCATCCTGGATTGGCTTTTCTCTGGCTCTGTGCAATGGCTCTTGTGTGTATATCTTCTCCTGGAATCAGACAGAATCATTAAGCAAAGTCCCATAATTTATTTAAATAATTAGTGGCATCATTTTTATAGACACAAGCCTTTTAGGGCATGCATTAGCAAATGCATTTCAAACTTGTAGCACTGAAAAGTCACAAAGTTAAAGAAAAATTTAATGCTGGTGACATGTGCTTCAAATATAAAAAGGAGAGAAAAAATAAAAAAAACTGAAAAAGTATATTGCACATGCAAGAAAATATAATAATAAAAGAGCTTTAAAAAATTCAAAAATATAGCTTATAATCATTGACACTCTGTGTCAGCTAAGAAAATATAAAATGCAAGGCTTTCTCACCAAAAATGAGATCCATTTCCTCTTAATATCCGGCCATGATCACTGTGAGTAGAAGGCAAATGAATTGAACAAGGTTAGCAATTTTTCATTTTTAAAAATACAGTAGTACAAATAATATGTAGTTACAAAAATCCCCAAAATTCTCAATAGCCCAATTAATTACAATAGCAAACAAACACACTTTCATATTTCACATAAGTTGCTGTATGACATTTTTAAAACCTATGAATTGATGGACATTTGTCACAAGTTTTTACAAACGTAGCAATCTTTCAACCTTGGTATTTAAACATATTTTTTTAAACAAAGTAAAACTCATCTTGGATTAAGAACATAATCAAGAAATCTACATATCATTCTGGTGCAAGTAAAGTAGTGAGCTGAAGAGTATAAATAAAGGGGTGCTCCTTTTGGAGGCTTTTAGGGATACAAATGCCCTGAGAATAACTGCCCAACTTCCATTCACATATGGGAATGTTGGGGTTTATAAAATGTATTTCACTTCAGCTACTAGAATGGGCCTTACCTCGTGGTAGGGGAAGGCAAAAATAACCAGAGATTGTTAAGAAAAAAAATTCCAAAAATCATATTTAAAAAACCCTTAAAATCATTTGAGGTATTTAGCACATTAAATTTTCCAAAGGTTGTTATACAATTATAACCAGTCCTGAAGTCCATCTATGTGATAATTACAAAGTCAAAATAGAAAGGCTGTTTTTTTTTTTCATATGGGCTTAATTACAATAATATTTGTTCAGCACAGTTATAGGGGAAAAACAACAGAATTTCAAAACTCAGTACATTCAAAATAAATTCAATCAACCTTCAGTGTAACAGAATATTGAATCCAGTAATATATGAACTTAAAATCACAAAGTTAAACCATAACAAAAAATGCAATAGAATACAGAGATTTTTATAAACCACTGGAGTCTGCAATGCCTTAGAATATAGCCTTTAGTCTCTTCAAAGTTCCTTGGGGGTTTATCCATTTAAATGTCTATTGTCCGAAGGCAGAGTAGTAAGAGCTAGGCAATGGGGTTCAAGGGACCCATCCAGGGCCCCAAAGCTAGGAAGCATCCCGTCTCTGGGCCTGGCTCCCAGTTCGCTGGGCCACCCATTTTCCCCTTCAAAGTTAGTTGAATCTTCTCCCTGACACGCAGGTGAAGTTAATGCTATTCCCAGAACAGTCAAAAGGTATCCTTTTAAACCCATTGATTTTTAGGTTTCTGTTTGAAAAGATCTGTTTCTTCTCTCTAGTCTCTCTTTTCTCTCTCCCCTGTGGCCAATACCCCCATCCACAGGGAGGCTTAGCCTAAGGGAAAATTACCCGGTCTCCTTTCCCTCTCCTCTCTCCCCTGCAATGAGTGAATCTGCTCCAAGGATCTGGGTGATGAACCAGCTGGTGTTGAGCTCCTGGGTCTGGGGTGCAGAAACAGGCAGGCAGGGCCAGAGGGCCAGGAGATCGGGAACCAGGTGATTGCAATCTTGGTTGAATCAGGTCTGGATGGGGGCTGAACGCCTGCAGGCAAAAGCGGCTGAGCTGGGTGGGGTGGGCGGCAAATGCAACAAGTCTGGATCGAGCAGCAGCTTTGCAAGGGTAGAAAACCTTGGCCAGAGAGATATGGCTCAAAAAAAAATTTTTCTAGGTACTAGATATTAAAGATTAAATCAGAAGATTGAGAGTTTTTTCTCCCAAAGTGGTTACGCCAACTGTAAAGATTAAAATTTAGGGGAGATGGGAGACTGACGCAGGTAGAAATGAGTTTCTCTCTGCAAGGAGTATTATATTTTTTTAGATGTTTATTGAAGATTAAGGATTAAAGAAAATACAGGAAAGAAACACGTGTCTAGGCCATAGAGAGGCCTAGACACAACCTCATCTACATTATGAAAAAAAGCCACGCCTGCCCCAAAACAGAAGTCCAAGAGCCAAGCGAGAGCCCTCAAAAGCCTTTGAATCAGCTTAAATACCTTCTGGATCTCGGCCCAGGTGAGATTACAAGGCATTCTGGGAAAGTGGAGCAAAGGCTCGTGGGGATTGTAGTCCTGTATTCGAGTCTATTTTTTACATGGGGTGGGGTGGTCATCTGACTGGGGTCTGCCTGGAGGCATAGAGATTCATCTCTTTGTCCATCTTAAGTCTAGAGGACATTCAAAGGTAAATAGTCATCTCAAGACCCTGGGGGGGGGGGGGTGCGGTCTTTGGGTGTTTCTAGGTTTAGAGTCACAAGGATGGAAGGGAGCGAGGGAGTTTCCCTGGTAATAGTCCGCTCGAGTTTCTGGGGTACAGTGCCCATGTCAGCTCTTGCACTTATATGGAAGAACTGGGTTCAAATCTAGTCTTAGACACTTAACTAGCTGTATATTCCTGGGCAAGTCACTTCACTTCTGTTTGCCTCAGGTTCCCCAAGTGTAAAATGAGGATTATAATAGTAGGGTTGCCATGAGGACCAAATGAGATAATATTTTTAAAACACTTAACACAGTGTCTGGAACATAGTAGACCCTAATAAATGCTAGTTCCCTCCCTCCCTCCTTCCCTCCTTTCCTCCCTCTGTCCTTTTCTTTCAAAGGAGAGAAATTAGCATATATCCCTCCTTTCACTACAGACTCCAGCTCTGGCTCCATCTACAAATATATTGTTGTGAAATATGGCACTCTGGGAGGGAGACAGATGCATTTGCCAATGAGGGTGATATAAAATTAAAGATACAAGTGTGTTTAATGAGAGAATTTACCCAAATATTACTGTAAAATTTAAAAATACCATTAAAAATTACCATGAAAAAGTTTAGACAATCTACAAAACAATAAATCAAGGCCTAGGAGCAATTGCTGATTTCTACAGTGTAAATTTCACATAATAATGGGCTCTTATAAAGTATTTGCAAATTCCAGCATAAAAGATTTCACCTTTTTTAGACCCTTTCTTTCTTTTCTAGCAAGATAGTGTAGTGGATAGAAAGTTGAATCTATAATCAGGAATAACTGAGTCTGAATTCTGTTTCAGACATTTACTAGCTGTGTGATGGGGGGGGGGGGGGCAAATCATTTAATCTCTCTCAGCCCAAGTTTTCTCATCCGTAAATGGGAATGATAATAGCACTTACTTCACAGAACGGTTGTGAGGTTTACTAAGATAATACATGTAATGCACCTTGCAAACATTAAAGTACTACATAAATGTTAGTTTTAGTAACAATTAGTAATATTATTAATTTTAGTTTCTCTCCCTTAGACTTCCAATAAGAATGAAATGTAATTTCTCTATTCACACTAGTCCAGCCCCAGAAATAATGTCAACAAATATTGTATCCATAAGTATGTGATATACCTAGCTTACACTCATCTAGTAAGATGCTTACCTAGGTAAGCTCCATCCTGAAGTTTCTTACTCCTCCGCTTCCTGGGTGCCTTTTTTCCTTCTGACTTCCTATTTCTTTTCCTGAGATGACCCTTGCCCTGACCACAGAGCCACCGAGTGCCCAAGGAGGGTTGAGATGGTCCAGACTAGTTAAACATTGGTTGTATTGCTTCTTTGGGCACCCATTGTTGCTGACTATTGTTCTGGCCAGACGTCAACTCCCCAGCCATACCTATCCAAAACAACTTACTTGTACAATTGTAGAATCTTCCAACTCCCTTGAGCTTGCAGCTCTGCTGTTCCAAGAATTGTATCTTGCTTCTTCTGGCCTAGTATTCTCTAAGAATCCTGCACCCAACTCCCTCCTTGGGTACTCCTGCACTTTGGAACTATGCTGTCTCATGAACTGCAATCCTCTTGCCTTTATTAAAGCCCCTCGCTGTTACTTTGGTAGTCCTCTTTATTTTAAGTTGCCATATCTGGTGTCAGAATTAGGATTCAAAGACTCTTGCCAACAGACCACCATATTTGATCTTTGATGCCTGCATAGAACCTCATGTGTCCAGTCTAGATTCCACTCAGCCCAGCTTAGATACATGATCTCTTGAATGTTCTGACCTCCTGTCTCTTTTAGCAGAGTTTCTGGTTCTTTGAAAGGGGGTTTGATAAAGACATGCAGGCAATTTGGGATTCAACCTGACAGGTCCCCCCAAAGGGACAGCTGCTGGACGTATGTTTAGTACAGACTGTTGCCTGTCTTTGTGGAGTGTTTTAGTGTTAAGTATGTTGCATGGATGTGCGTGTGTCTGTGAGAGAGAGAGAGCTAGAGAGAGAGAGAAAAAGAGACAAAGAGCTAGTGAGAGAGCTAAAGAGAGACGGAAAGAGAGAGAGACATAGAGAGGGAGAGGGAGAGAGAAAGACAGAGCGACAGAGACATAGAGTGAGAAACAGACCTAGACAGAGACAGAGACAGAGAGACAGAGAGCACTCACAGCCTTTGGAAACAACTAGTAAAGACCAAATTGAGAATAGCCACATGCTTGTGCAAAAGGCTGATAACTGAAAAGTCTCTTCAGCAAGGGAATCCTGTAGTTACTGCCCAACAGTGGTCGGTCTCTCTGTGTTTTTCTGTGACCTTATGGGGTGACTCTCATAGTCTACATTGCTGCAATTGTATGCACAGAGCTGAGAAGAAAAACACTTTGCCAGCAAATCTCTGTGTTGTGATTTATTTTTTGCTCATTAAGCTTCAGACCACATCTCTCTTTCTTTTTGCATTCCTGAAATCTGAGGAAGATTTTGGGAGTGTGGAGGCAGAGGCAGATAAGAAGCAATGATGTATAATGTTTCTACATTATAAACTAAATTAGAAATTGAATTTGTGTAATTTAAGTTGGATGTAGGTAAATTCTCTACTTTGAATAAATGTTCATTATTTCCTGGTTCATGTAAAAAAGAAAAGTTTGTATAAATTAAATGGATATGTTTTATGAGGAAATCTAATTAGATACATGAGAATTTTACAAATTAAAGTGAAGTAGAATATTTTTTGAATTTGTGTTTTGCTGTAAATTATTTGAGACTCCTACCCATTTTTAAAATAGATTATGTAGTTGAACTTTTGAGAACTATTTTGCTTCCTGCCCCCAAAGAGAAGCTTGTTAAGAACTTGAAATGTACATAATTTATTTTGAAAAATTCATCGTGTTACTTCTATAAATTATATATCAGAACTTAATTGGTTTTTGAATGGACCACGTTTTTATAAACTGTTAAAGATTTTTGTAATTGCTTAAAGCATCTTTTAAAAAACCAAGCAAATCTTAGCTTTCATCTTAGACTCAAGAATCAGTTTTATAACATACTGTGTATTGGTTCTGTTAACTGGGAAAAAACACAAAACTATTAAATAGTTAGGAAAAACCCCTCTTTAATCAAGGAAAGGGGTTCAGTGCTCTCCTCAAGGCCTCCACACAGAGTTGTGCTCTACACACCCATACCGATCTCTGAAACTCAGGACTCTGGTTGCTCTGGTCATTAATCCCAGGGAGAGCCAACTGTGCTAGATTGACAACTCCAAGGAACAAAAGAATTTGGGGAACCTATATACCATTTGAAGGATCAGGGGCAGGGAAAGATGATTGACATTGTAGGAATATAGTTAGGGATAGACTGGTTTTCTAGAGTTAATTAAAAGAAGGGAATTTTGAGATAAGCCCTAGGAGAGGATTCTGGGTAGGAAAGGAATTGTGGGAGTCTGAACTGAAAATAACTGAAACTACCTTACTTCTTGGTTTTCCTCTGAACTGGAAGAATTTTTGACTGCCTGAATTTCCATCAAGCTGAAGGAGGGTTTTTAACTCAGAGAGATTCTCCCTGGATAGTCAAGATTTCGCCGAGAAATCTTTGACATCTAGGTAGAGAATTTATTTATAAATTTTTTTTATTTTTTATTTTATTTATTTTTTAAAAATACATAAAATTTATTTATTTATTATTATTCCCGAGTCCAAAGATTCTTTGCCAGTGGTCCAGCTGCCAGAATTCTTCTTGGGCTAAGGTAATCCAAAGCTTTCCATCTATAACTTTTGGTTACTTCGTGCAGCAGCCAAACCCAGGCTATTTTCCTTTCTTTATTAATTATTAGGGGGGAAATTAGGATAAGTCAGATAGCGGGGAGGAAAAGATTTTAGGTAGCATAGGGAGCTATAGGCAGGGCCCAGAGAAGAAACAGAAGGCTCCCCTTAAGCAGGGGACTTAGAAGGTGGGTGAGTTTGAAGAGTTCTAGGGTCCTATCTACCAGTTTCACTTATTCCTTTTATTAAAATAAACTTTTGTTTCCATAACTCAAGGATTTGGTGCTTAACTGGCCCTGGGGACTTCCTAGGTGGGTGGTAATATCTAACATCCCTCTAGGACTGTTTCCCATTACATTACCACAGCTACAAGGAAATGGGAGTGTTCAAACTATATGGACCGGATACAATCAAGTTTGGGAAAGGAATCATAGCTAGAGGCTAGGGTGTAAGGGAAGGGGCTACTTGAAATGAATACTAAAAGGATGGTCCCTGCCCTGGTGTGGGCCTTCTTGGGAAAGGGTCTCTGATACAGAGGGGAAGACTGCCTAAGACAAAAAGAGTACTCAGCATATGCTTAGCCCCACCTATCTGGGATTGTCATTTACCTTAGGGTCCATTATTCCAGTCAGAGTCCCTTCTGGGTGGATTCTCATGGGAACAGGGAATAAGTACAAACTTTGGGGTCTCCAATTTACCAGCTAGTTCTAAAACTTGGGATTTATTAGATCTTACTAGGACACAAGTTGGGGGTCTTTAGATTCCACATTGACGCCCCCTTTTGGGCAAGCTTAATGCCACTGGCCAAACGATTGGACAAATGGGTGATACTTTATAGTTTGACTCTATTACTAATAGTGGGGAACTTTGGGGTACAGGTATGGACAATTGGCATTTGGAGGTACTCCCCAAATACCTGGTGCATTCATTGACACTTGTGGCAGAGAAAGGGAGGCAGTCTACCTTTGGCAAATTCTGACCACCAGCTTATGACCCCAATCCCCCCAAAGTCTTCAGTCTCTTGAATCAGGAGGGCTCTGATGTAATGACTTCTGCATCTTCTCTCTCCTGTTGATTTCTCTGTTGTACAGACAGTTTCATTCACTGTAAGGAAAAACCAAGAGAAATCCAGAAACATGTTCTCTAATAGGACTTTGTCACCTCCCAATATACTTACAAATTACAAAGATCATGCATGCTGCTAATCTTAGTCTTCAATCCTATCCTTAAACATCACTTGACACTGGAGCTGAAGTCAGTATTAAAAGTAACCTCATTAGCTAGTTGTAACCACTTATTATTAAATCTATTCATGTTTATTCTACACTAATTATAAAAAATGTAAGCTACATATTTAATCAGAAAAATTGTCTTACACTACCAAAATAATCCTATAAAAAGCAACCCTACAAACTATAGAAATATAAAAGAAAAAATAAAATCCACGTCACAGGTTAATCTGGCCTTGTAAATCCAAAAATGGCTCTTCCCCCTGTTCATGGCCAAAAATGAAAATATTGTCAAGCAATAAGTAAAATTCCAATGAGATATTCTATCATCAAAAAACCCCCAAAATACATGAAAAATGATTGCTTGGCAATTTCAGCTTTAAAACAATTTTAAAAGTCTCAAAATTTAAATTAACACCAAAAATTCTCAAAATTAAAAAATGCTTCTAACTTCCCAATTTAATTTTAAAGCTCTTACACACAGCCCTTTGGGGGAAGTTCAGATGTGTTAACTTGTAAATAACACAGATCAAATAGTCAGAATAACGAAGTCTTTAATCAGGATAAGGATAAGTCCAGTATTTAATTCTTTACTCAGAGTCTAGTGCTACAACTTTTTCAGGGTATAAACCCTGGACTCTGGGGATGTTATCTCTGGGAGTGCCACTATGCTAGATGATGACTCCAAGGAGCCATTAAAGTTGGGGAGCTTAAATACCTTTCCAGGTGAAACCTGGGGGCTGAGGATGAGAGGGACAGTTGATTGACTTTACAATGGAAAGAAAGGAAAAGGAGGAGATCCAGAGAGGAATAACAGTGAGGGACTGATGCTTTACAATGGACACAAAAGGGAAAGACCCAGCCCAGGGCTGGGCCATCTTGGTAAAGGACTTTAGCCAGGGGGGAGAAACCATAGGGACAAAAGAGATACCGCTCTGATGGGATTAGCTATTCTCATCCAAACTGCTAGGAGGTCTATTGTTAGCCTGAGACCAGTGAAGTAGAACCTTCCCTCTAGGAGAAACTCTCCCATGACAAGGTCAAAAGCTGGGGTTTCTACCTCCCAAATAAATAAACTGAGGATCACCAAATCTCTCAAAGCTACAAGTTTGGAGACTTCTAGCTTCCACGTTGACAGATGCTAGGGATTTAATAAAGTGTTGTCATTCACCTTTAACTACTTAACAATTATAATCATGCTTAAATAGCCTAGATTTTTTACTCCTATTAACTTATTTTATATGAAAGAAATAATGTTGCAACTGAGTCACAGCAAAAGCAAAAAGCTTGTAGATAAAAATTATTGTGAAAATAATTCTCCTGATGTGTCAATATTGTTGACTGGGAAAAACACAGAACTATTAAATAGTCAAAATCACTCTTTAATCAAGGGAAAGGGGTTCAATGCAATAGTAGGCCTCAACACAGAGCCGTACTCCACCCCCAACTGCACACAGTCCGAGGATTGAACTCTGGCTGCTCTGGACACTGACCTCTGGGAGTGGCACCAAGCTAGATGACTCCATACAACTTGGGGCTTGAACCCAAGACCCTGATATCAAGAGTCTCACACCCTACCAACTGAGCTAGGGGGGCTAATGCTTTACAATGGACACAAAAGGGAAAGATCAGCCCAGGGCTGGGCCACCTTGGTAAAGGACTTTAGCCTAGGGAGAGAAACCATTGGGTCAAAGGAGATTAGTAGTCTCTCAGTAACCGAGGATGACAATTGTCTTTGTGCGTTTTCATCTATGATAGATGAGTGTGCACAAAAACACTTGTGCGTGAAGGAGATTTAAGTGGAAAGTCGATGCACAGAGACAGTCCCACTCTCTTGGCGTTGGAAGCCTGGGTCCAGTGGCACGAAAAATTGTTATACCTGGAGACTTCCTCAGCTGCATTGGATGGCCGTGTTGTCTTTTGTGCTCCAACACGCCCTGAGCACTCCACAGTGCTTTGCTGTGTCGCCATCTCAGCTGTTGAACCTTCTTGTTGGTTTCTTCCACCTGTTCCGCCGAGACAGTGTTCACATGCTGGGTGAGCAAAGCCCTGGTTCACCAGGGCTACCCTCACAAGGTTTGGCTGGCCTGTCAAAGCCGTTGCCCAGGGTGTGGCCGCTGCCCCATGCTAGCAGCTACTGGGAGCCACAAGTGAGAGCTGGGTGTCAGGTGGGGGTCAGAGGCTGGAGAGCTGCCCTAGGAGGGCACGACAAGCCCTCCATAACAGAGATACTACCCCTCCCTGAACACCCCATAAACCCCACAAAGGAGATACTTAATATCTTAAAGTCTATTGTTAATCTGAGAGGCAGTGAAGTAGGACATACCCTTGGGGAGGAACTCTCTTGTGACAAGGTCAACCCAGGAGTCTTCACTCTTAAGCCAAGTAAGCTAGGGTTCATTTAATCGTCCTGGGCTACAAGATTGGGGACTTCTAGATTCCATGTTGACAGTATTATGGGATTTCCTGATTTAAATGAGTTCTAGCCTGTATAAATTATCAATTCATTGTCATTAAGGTCTCATTTACCACTGGAGGCCTAGTCGATAGGTGATTTTCCTTAGCATTCCTAGGCACAAAAGGCTTCTTTCCAAACTCATTGCTTCCTGCCTTGAGGCTTCAAAATGTATAAACTTTACTGGTACTGGGAAGTAATTCAGTGTTCTATCTGAACCTTGTTTATTAAAAATGCTGCTTAGAATTCACTATTTATATGTGTTGCTTCCCTCCCTTTTTGGCACTAATGTTTGCCATGTTTTCTTTATGATCTGGGACCTCTTTGAACCTGCTTACTCATTTAAACTGACTAAAACTTTTTATCTGTCTGCCTCCCAATTCCTGTATTTTAGACCTTGCCTTTCTAAGATTTCCTTCAACTTACTATAACAGTAGAAAATTGGGAAGTAGATTAAAATGAGGGAGAAATGCTCCCCTAATTTGGAATGTTAATGCCTTGGGTAAGTTGGCAACGATCAATAGTCACTTGTAGAACTTGACAGGAACTCAGCTGATCCATCTCGCAGCCCTTCCATTCACCCTTTTGACTGCATCAATAACCAATTTTCCTCCAGAGCATCTTTTCCCAATTGTCTTCTCATACAATTTACCCTTAGATGGCAATTTTCTCTAAGTATGCTCAGGGTTTAAAATAAATGATCTTCTGTTATTAACAATTACTTCTAAGCTCCATCATATCTTTCCTAATTTCTTCTGATTCTACCTTGGGACAAATACATCTGGTCATCTAGACCTATCCTGAACCTATGCTATGCTAATATTAGAAAAGCACTGTGGAATCTCTGCTGCAAATCCTCAAATTTAATAGATATTACTTTAGACATCTTAATGAGGTAAAAATGCTACTACTTTAAACCTTACCTACATTGGCTAAATTTGGGGAATAGCTCTTCTTTTTAGGTTCTCTACTTAAAGATGACCTTGCTCAGGGTAGAATTGGAATTCCCAGGGGAAATAAAATGGTCAATTATATAACTGCTTCAGAAAGAATTAAAATACAAATGAAAGAAATTCAAAGAAAAAAAGGGATACTTAGCTGGTTCGATTTTCTTCTATCTTCTTTTCCTGGTCAGTCACTTTTTGAGCCCCCTATTGGCTATTCAGATCACTCTGGAATAGGAACTTTCTTTAGGTGGGATAAATGTATTCAGCTGTCTATTCCTTTTAGTTTGACAGCTGAGGGGTTTGTAAGTAGCACTTAATGAGGCCCGTCCCACCTGACTTGTAGTGCATCCTTGTGTAGATACCACTTTCTGTATACCCAATTTCTGGGTTCCAACTTAAGTGTCAAGGTTGGATCTGAGGAAGAATCTCTGGAAACTGACTGAGATATAAGGTGGTTAAGGTTTCAGAGAGTTTACTGGCCAAATAAACTAGATCAGAGGTGACCTTAGATTCCAATCTACTTTCCCTCTCTTGAGGAGATTAGCAAGGGTTGTGTTTAACCCCTCCACATAGAAAGTATTAAAAATGATTAAGGTATCTGTTCTATTGTAAAAATCAAACACAGACTCTCCCACATTCTGAGTGCAAGCTTGAATTTTTCCCCAATTTACAGACTTTGGAAAAGCCTTGGGGATTGCTTCTAGCAAAGATTCTCCAATTTTCTTGGTCTCTTGGAGGTGAACTTCAGGGCCTTCCTTTTTGGCCACTAAGTGATTTATATGCTCTAAAGGGTTTTCCCAATTAGCTATTTTAAACTGTTTTAAAGGTCTGATAGACCAGGCTGATAAGTAGAGAAAGTCACCTCAAACTCTTTGGCAAATTCTATGGGACTTTCCCTAGTTTTTGGAAATTCTTTGGCCATGGCTCTGAGTTCAGTTTTTGTCCAAGGAGTAAAGGATGCCTGCATTACTCTGGTTCCTTCTTTTCCCTTGATTTTAAAGGGGGAACTAAGGAATGGGGACCTCAGGTGAGCGTAGAGGCTCAGACAGGCTGTCTGTAAGGGGTGCTGGATTACCAGAGCCTTTTAGAATCTCCTTAAGGTCCTCCACCTTCTTCTGTAATTTCATCATCTGCTCTTCAGCTATCTCCCTACTCAGTTTCTTAGACTGCTCTCCTCACTCAACTTGGTTCTCCTCCTCACTTACCTTTCTTTTACTCTTACCCTTTTCTCAGTTCACAGATTATTCTGACCTGAATTTTCTTTGGGCACATTCCTTGAGCCATTGGTTAAAGGCTTCTCTTTCAACATACTTGATCTCTTGACCTGCTTCACTTAAAACAGACTGTAGAACCATAATCTTTTCCTTATTAAATGAACTTCATCTTAGCCAGCTTACCTTGGGATCAGACTTTGCCACCATCTGCCATTTATCTAAATATTTGCATGCACCAGGCCCATATTTTGAAAACTTATAACTTAAGGCCATAATGTTAGGTGGTTCCAATGGCTTCTGGCTGCCCCCACCTCCTCCTGGGAACATAGATTTGCTGTTTCCCATTTCTAGCAGCCCCCAGGTAGGCTCTAGATTATGTGGCTCCTCTGTGCAACTACAGACCAATACTCAAGCCCCCTTAATTAAAGAGTTGGTCATGCTTCTCAATTGAGTCCTTTTATCCAAGAGCCACTTAGCTGGCCACTCTGCTAACTGAACTCCTGATTCAACCCCAAATGGGTCCAGTGGGTACCTCACATCTTGGGGTCCTTTTTAGTAGAGTGGATCAGGCAGCTGGGACTTTGGAATCTCGCTGGGGCCTCCATTTGTGTTAACTGGGGAAAAAACCACAAAACTATTAAATAGTAAAAACCCCACTCTTTAATCAAGAAAAGGGGTTCAATGTTCTCCCCAAGGTCTCCACATAGAGCCCCCAAACTCAGTACTCTGGTTGCTTTGGTCACTGACTCTTGAGAGAGCCAACTGTGCTGGATTAATAATTCCAAGGAACAGAAGAATCTGTATACTATTTGAGTGATCTAGGGGTAGGGAAAAATGATTGACATTACCTTAGCTACAAGGAAATGGGAGTGTTCAAATATAATCAAGGTTGGGAAAGGAATCATAGCTAGAGGCTAGGTAAGGGGTCTAAAGGATGGTCCCTGCCTAGGTATGGTTCTTTTTGGGAAAGGGTCTCTGATACAGTGAGGAAGACTGCCTAAGACAAAAAGAGTACTTAGCATTTGCTTAGTCCCACCTAACTGGGATTATCATTTACCTTAGGGTTCATTATTCAGTCTGAAACTGCTAGTCTGAGATTCCCTTCAGGGTGGATTCTCATGGGAACAGGGAATAAGTACAAATTTTGGGGTCTCCAATTTCCAAGTTAGTCCTAAAACTTGGGGTTCATCAGATTTTACTAGGTTACAAGTTGGTGTTTCTAGATTCCACATTGACAGTTCCAAGGCAGAAGAGTGGGAAGAAATAGGCAATGGGGGTTAAGTGACTTGTCCAGGGTTACATAGTTAGGAAGTATGTTTAAAGGATAGAAGGAAGTTTTAGTTAATAAAATGGGAAAATTGTGTGACACCATGTTCATTTTATTAGAAACTATAGTAATAAAAAAAATTGCAGCTTGATTTGGAAGCATTTAGAGAAAAGTTACAGAGAGTTGGGATAAACTGAAAGCAATGGAAACTATATTCTGAGATTTTAACTGTTGTCATTAGAACACCAGAATTTGAATTTAATTTAAATGTGCTTTTAAGTGGGAATATTGGGATAAACTAGCACTTAATTTCAGACTGCTACTTTTAAAATGTTTGGCAATGGATTAATTGGAAGTAGTGGGTCACATAATACTAAATAGTTTAAATTATAAATTGAGATTTTCTGTGATGCTATTTGGAAAATAAATCCAAGTTTATAATTAAATTTATTCTTGTCTCATTTTAAATTAAAATGTTTCCCCTAACAGGATACTCATGATGTTGGAGTTTATTCTACTGTTTAGCATTAAGAGAGGGTTGGAAAACTGAATGCATCTGAAAATTTGTTGTGTGATTTTAAAGCAAGTTACTTCAGTTTATCAATTTGTACTGTGGTTAAAAAATGCTGACAATCTTGTTTTATGAAATCCTAAATTTATCTCTGTCCCATGGGACATGCCTTCAAGAAACTCTCAGACTGACTCTAGTCCCAGACAGAACAATAAGTCATCAAACACCCATTAAGCATCTTGAATTGGAGTGATAGAGGTATTCAATTCTTAAGTATCATTTGTGTTCCAAGTTTCTCTTTTTGTACCTGGGCTGCTCCTAGGTATTTTAGCGTCTGGCTAGACTCCTCTTTCTCTAGCCAGTAAGCCAGTCAGTTTTCATTTACCCCTCAAAGTATATATAAGATCCCAAGTTCTTCATTTTGATAGAAATTCACATTTGTGGTGTTTTTTCCAGAGACATTGTTCCCAGAGTCTCAGAGTTTGTGTTGGGGTATATATATATTTACGTGACTCTGTGTGGTGACCATGAGAGTCACCAGACAGACTTTCTGTGCACTGATTAAAGATGTGTTCTTTGTGATTGCTTTGGTGATTTTCCAGGCTGATGATGCCTAACATAAATTTGATAAATCATTGTGTTAAACCTGTTGTTAAAATGGTAAATCCTTTTAGGATCTGAAGGCTTTGAGGTAATGGATTAAACTGGTATACATTCAACTATGATGTAAATTATTTGAAACTATTCTTTTGGAAATGTAATAGATGATAATATTTGTACTGTGGTTTTGATACAGCAGCTTCCAGACAACTCCTTAACAGCTGAATTTAGAATCTAACAGTATCAGGATTATAAGAGAAATAATTTTTTTTCCTGACAGTGTTGGTGTTATCACATTTCACCATATAAGAATGCAATTATATTACATTAATGGCACTAAGAACATATATAGACTCTGCCAGCTTAGATTTATAACTATTATAATTAGATTAGCTCTAAGTATGCTAGGCTAAATATTACAAATCATTGCTGTTAAAATTTCTCACTCTAATATTCCAGGTGGAGGACTAGTAGGGTAGAAGTTGTTTTGTTTGTTTGTTTCTTGGACCAGTCTAAAAAGCTCTAAAAAGTGTCAAAGTGAATTCTAGAAGCCCCAAGTTTGCTCATTTCCCTTGAGAACTTTCCTTTTTAAGAGAAGTCCTAAACTGACTTTGTCTTAGACTGAATAAGGGATCTCCAAGCATCCATTAAATATCCTAAATAGGAGTAATAGAAGTGCTCACATACTCAATCACCCTTTTTTGTCCTAGGAGCTTCCCCCATCATATCAGAGATCCTTTCCCAAGAAAACCAACACCTGGCAGGAACCATCCTTCTTGTACCCATTGCAGCAGACCATTGTAGTAGACCATTCATGTTTCACTACAGTGTCTTGGTTTTAAATCAAATATAAGGTGGTCGCCAGGGAAATATTCCCAATTATAAATATTCCCAAGTCAACTGGGTTTTATAGAGAATTTTAATTAATAATACAACGAGGAATTAAAGAAAAGAGAGAAAGAGAGAAAAAGGAAATAAGTATGAAGGGCCTTAAGCCAACATGGCCTAGACCTGAGTCTTAAGAGAGAGAGATCAGTCAGTCTTTTATCACTCACCACAAGGTCTGTCTAAGCAAGGATTCTAGTGACAGAGTCTCCTCAGAGAGAGTTCCATCCAGAGTCCTCCTCAAAGAGCCTTCCAGCCAGAAACTGTTTCAAAGGGCCTCTCTCAAGAGCCTCCAGAGGGACAGAGTCCCCTCAGAGGAGCTCCAGCGAGACCTTCTTAGAGATTGTCCTCCAAGAGCTTCCCTTCTCCAGAGCCTCTCTCAAGAGATTCTCCAAAAGGATTCCTTTTCAAGAGATTCTGCTTTTTCTTTTATAGGGGGTTTTCTCCTATGTCACCTCCCCTAAGTTCTTCCATCTACCAATCACAGTAGACATTTGCCAAAGGACAGCCCATTCTGAATTCACTGCTGGGTTGACTAATCCCTTTAGTAAGTTTGAACCAGAAAAAACTTCCGAATAAGTTTTCACCTCTTTGCTCCTGGCAAGTTTACAAGTTGCCTGACCTTTAATAGGTACTTAGCATCCCTTTGTATTTCTTCTAAAACTAGGCATGGCTTAAAGAACTTTTTGCCTCATTATAAGTATGGGTTTAAGTACTTTCATTGTTTAGCAAGGAGTTTTCTCCCCTAAAGCACTCTTAAGTATGGGTGGAGTTGAGGTCCTCCCATTTCTGATCCAAGTAGAGTTCTCACTGTCAAAATGGGGAATGTTCCCAGTAGGGAATTGTTCCAATTGAGAATTCACCGATGGGGAAATTTTTAACATTCACAAGTCTGAGAAATTTCAAGATTTACAATACCCAGCCTCTGGCTACAGCCTCTTTCCCAAACCTACCTGTAAACTGTCAGTGTATGCTTGATGTGCTTAATTCCCCCAAAAGTATAGAAGATCCCCATGTCCTATCATTCTTTGGAGAATTATCTTGTGTTATGATTCTCTCTGAGACACTAAACCCAGAGCCCCCAGCATCCGACTCTGGGAGGTATTTAGCTCTTGCTATGTGTGATGGCCCACTATCAAGGACCTATCTCTTTCCAGATTAAAGATTTGGCTTTACTGACTATTTTAGTGGTTCTGTATTTTTCCAGGTTCACAAAATTTATATCCAACCCTGATAGGGTCCCTTTTTCCTCTGGCTGATATCCCTAAGAATTTTCACAAAACCCAAAGAGAGTGAATACAGTGATTCCCATTTTGAAAGATTTAAAGGAACACATATGATATTATATAATTATCTAAACCTCTAAAACATGACGAAGCTCTAAAATGACAAAAGCTAACATTTATTTAGTGTTTGTTGTACAATGTGGGCAAGACCGCTAAGAGGGGTGGACACAACTACCAGAGGGCTATCTAACAGTATAGACCGTGCCAATCTAAACTCAGCTGTTGAGGAGCTGTCTGAAAACTGCTTACTCTTTGGGTAAGTGTATTTTATTTCATTTGGATTCTAACAATGATTTAGGAGATTTGCATCAGCTCTGCTGCTGATATGGTATAAGTGGGTTTTATAATGCCTAAACTTGAGAGCTGCAAGGTACAGAGATGGAAGAACAAGCTTCACATCTAGTTAGAATGGGAAAGTTTATAAATCAGCTAATTGAGAGAGTCAGTTATACCTAAATTTATTTAGTTGTGTCAAAGTCTGTCCATCTTCCCAAGTATTTGATTCCACTAGCTGGAGTTGAACTGAGTGAAAGAAAGACACTAGAAACTGAGGAAGAAGCAATGGGTATTTTGATGCATTCTTCTCAGCAGAAAGAGCATGCATGGGATACCTCCTCTCCTAAGGAAATGAGCTCATTAGATACAAAAATTGGCAAGCTTTTATTGTGTGAAAGATGGAGGGAAAAAGAAAAAAAAATAAGATTATTGCTTGAGGGCAGGTGCAACATCAAATTTTGTACCAGAAGTCCTTGAGTGACTTTTGGGGATTTCAAAGAGAGAGGCTGATAACAGCCCTTTTATCTGGAAATCTCTGGAACTCTTCCTGGTGAGATAATGATCATCTTATCAGGGAAGATTCCTAGGATTGTTCTCAGTCCAGCCCCAGTTGGTACCATTAGGGCAGGAGTCAGTTGGTAGGTCCCCCTTTCTTAAATTTAGTTTATAGTTGCAAAGGATTATTGTTATGTATCAGAAACTCCTGGAAAAATAGAAGCTTAACCAAATCCAACCAATTATTTAGTCAGTATCCTTTTCACTTTCTCAAGGCACATCTTAACTTAGGAGCAAAGTCTCTAAGTTTATAAAAAAAACCGATCCTCTTTTAGAGATTTGTGAACCTAGCTGCTCCTGACCAACTTAGTCTTAACACACTCCAGGCTTAGAAATATTTTTGCTTTAAAGGAATTATTGGTAAATTATCATATATTTGTTATCTATCTGAAGTTACAGAATGTGATTAATTTATTAAATTCCAACAACTACCTTTTGTGTCAGGATAAATTTTAAAATATTTTTGAGAAGGAGAAATACCAGTTGAAAGGAATATTAAGCAACATCTTTTATGATTTTGTTTTTTGAAAGCCTAATAAGTTTTTGTTAACTAATTTATTGCAACACCTTGAGAGTGTTGATAACAATTATGTCCAATCCTATTGTGGCTAGTGGGACTCTGCTATTTGTAGTAAAACCTTTGGGGTCCCTGAATTTTCTTTTTGAATTTTGTTTTCTGGTTTGTTGTATCCTTGATCCAATATTTCACTGTTTCAAGAAAAAATGCCAGTATGGCATTTCAATGGGACTGATGAGGTCCAGGATCTACAGTCAATGGATAGCTATCCCTGGAAATAAGGTTAAGAGGGTGACTGTGGGAAGGCTAACGTAGGACTCTCTTGATTCAGTGTCTCATGGAATACTCTTTCCACTGAGACTGACTACAGTTATATATACCCTTGACTACTTAATTATTCTGACCTAAAATCAAATGGAACGAAGGATGCTTTCCTATTATATATATGTTGGGTTATTCTGTGCCTTTGGTCTTGGACCTGGAAGGAGGCTCAGTATTGATGCGGTTGTAATCATGTCCCTATTTCTTCCTCTCATAGCAAATCTCTCTAACCAGGGCAAGTTAAGCTGTGATTTTATAGTGCATCTGGTTGTTACAATACCATAACCTGAACAATTGAGTGAATGAGTGTTTATTTGTCCTCATCATCTGCCTGTTTATAGTTCCTTACATTTGTGTATTAGAAAAAGTGCTTTAATTTTTGCCAAAATAGATACCTATTAATTAGCTCAAGTTAAAATCCAAAATACCTTTATTTTGTTTTAATGAAAAGAATTTTGGTGTAATTGGTTTTCTTAGAGAAGAATAATTTGTGTAATCTCTTGTGTTAACCTCAATGAAAAATCAATTTTATTTGGACTTATTTTTTAATTTGTAATTAACATCTTTTTTTGAACAGTATGTCCTGTGGTGCAAACATATTTTAATATGGAAAACTTATTTGATATGTACTCTTTTGAAACTGATAACAATATATTTGTTGTAGTTCTTTTTTTAAGGTAACAGATTTTCAATTATACACTTTTCAGAATTTGCCTCAGTTATTGTATGAAGGCTTATGCCAAGTTTTCACTAGGAAAAAGAATTATGTCCCCTCATCCTGAGGAGCATGACCATGCTAGGGAGACAGTGGATTTCACTTTTTTTTTTTTAAAAAACCCTTACCTTCCGTCTTGGAGTCAATACTGTGTATTGGCTCCAAGGCAGAAGAGTGGTAAGGGCTAGGCAATGGGGGTCAAGTGACTTGCCCAGGGTCACACAGCTGGGAAGTGGCTGAAGCCAGATTTGAACCTAGGACCTCCCGTCTCTAGGACTGGTTCTCAATCCACTGTGCTACCCAGCTGCCCCCAGTGGATTTCATTTTTAAGTAATCCCTCTATATATTTTTTAATGTACATGTTTGACTGTTACATTGTTTAGTGGAGTTTGAAATATGATTTTCTTTTTTTCCCCTTTTTTCATTTAAATTTGATTTTTTTTAAACTTGAATTTATGGAATTATGATTGATATTTGATACTGAAGGATCGATTTATAATGTCTAACAGCCCTGAAAACATTGCATACCTCAAGACTGAGACTATTGAAACTATTGATTATTAAATATTGTGGGACTATAACTGATGTTCGAGTCTGATTCCAAGAAAAGGGACCGTTAACAAGTTGCTAATCAGTGCTGATGAGCACAGTATGACTGATGTCAACAAGCCCTGTTGGAATGGTGAAGGTAAATGCCAAAGTAGGGGAGCTCTCAGCAACTTCTGAGGTTGACTTTCTCTGTTTCAGCCTATATTATGATACTAAATTATGTCCCTATTTGGTTCTAATTCTGGCTTGCTAGCCCTATGATTGGAGTAGAAATCAGACTAGGCCACCATATTCCTCTTTTTTTGTCAGACTTCTGTCCCCTTTTTCCTTTGGTATGGCATCTTTATTTAGTTATAGCAGATGGTGGATAACTGTAATATTGCTTCACCTGACCTATATGCTTGTAGTATATACACTACCTCCAGGAGACCTTGAATATGTCTCTTGTGATTTTAATTTATACTTATTTTTACATATTTAAAAATTTTTCTCTCTTCTTTTTGGGAGAAGTGATCCAGATATTATTTTAATGCCTTCTTAGATCAATAACCTAATAGCCTAGTCATATATCCCATGCCACATCTATTATTAATATAAATGAATATTCATAGTATTAGAATATTAATTTGTGTTACATTCAGGTTATGTTAGAATTAGATTCTTGGTAGAAACACTATATTGTAGGATTCTAGATTTTAATCCACTCAGCTTTCTTCTTCCTATTTATGAGTGAGTTCATACCATTTATGTTCACTATTATAATTACAAACGGCATGTTTCCCTCCATCTTATTTTCCCCATTTATCCTTCTCTTCCTTTCTATTCAGCCTTTTCCTGTTTACAAAATTTTTTTTCTGACTACCACTTCCCTGAGTTCACCCTTCCTTTTGCCCATTGTGGCATTTAAAAGAGTGGGAGCCATAAACTGTAATAGTTAAAATGGTTGAGGTTGTAAACTGTAGTGAGTAAAATAGTGGAAGATATGAATTGTAGTAGATATAAGAGTAGGTGAGTAAATTGTGACCGCAGAAAATATGTTTTCACTACAGTGTCTTGTTTTAAATCAAATATAAGGTGGTCGCCAGGGAAATATTCCCAATTATAAATATACCCAAGTCAACTGGGTTTTATAGAGATTTTTAATTAATAATATGAGGAATTAAAGAGAGAGAGAGAAAGAGTAAGAAAGGAATAAGTTTGAAGGGCCTTAAGCCAACATGGCCCAGACCTGAGACTTAAGAGAGAGAGATCAGTCAGTCTTTTATCACTCACCACAAGATCTGTCTAAGCAAGGATATAGACATCAGTTCAGCCAGCCATCTGTGAATTTTAAAAGTCTCCATCTTGGTATAGCACCCAAAAAATTGTGCACACCCACACTACATGGGCATGTGCTAGTCAATGACAAATCAGAAATAACTAACTGCCCACCTGGGCTGTCCTAAGCCAAGCTAGAGCCAACCATTGGCTCTTGTGAGACACAGGAAGTGAGGTAGGGAACAGCCTCTGAAATTCACTCACTTCCTGTGGAGAGAGCGAGACGGGAGTTCGTGTTAGAAGCTTGGACAGAGAGGACGCCCTCAGACAGCTTTCCTTCAGATCGGTCACGTGAGTTAAGGACTGATTCTTTCCACCTTGGCCCTTTGGGCCTAAAACTCCCTCTGCCTTGGTCAGAGGTTGAGTAGCCCCTTTCCCTTTTTCTCCTCTCTCCTTCTCTCCCTCTCCTTTCCCTACTCCCATTGTGATTAAACCTCCATAAACTCCATTCTGACTTGAGTGTTTCATTTTAGGAATTTCATAAGTAAATTCCTTGGCGGCCATTGTTCAATATTACAACAATCTTAAAAAGGTGAAATTTTTCACCATTACACATCCTTCTCCAGAGAGAGATTCTTCTGACTGTCCTCAAGAGCCTCTTCCAAGAGACTCCTTAGAGACTGTTCTTTCAGAACCTCCTCCTTAGAGCACTCTCCTTCTAACAGCCTCCTTAGAGACTATTTAGAGACCATCCTCTTCAACAGACTGTCCTTTTCTTATGTAGGGGGTTTTCTCCTAGGTCACCTCCCCTAAGTTCTTCCATCTACCAATCACAGTAGACGTTTTCCAAAGGACAGCCCATTCTTAATTCACACCTGAGTCGACTAATCCTTTTAGTAATCCACACCTGAGTAGGCTAGAATCTCTGAGTAAGTTTTTTCCTCTTTGCTCCTTGTAAGTTCACAAGTTGCCTGACCTTTATAGGTACTTAGCACCCCTTTGTATTAATTCTAAAAATAGGCATGGCTTAAGTATGGGTTTAAGTATTTTTCATTGTTCAGCAAGGAGTTTTCTCCCCTAAAGCAGGCTTAAGTACGGGTGGAGTAGAGGTCTTCACATTTTTGATCTAAGTAGAGTTCTCACTGTCCAAATGGGGAATGGTCCCGCTAAGAAATTGTCCTAATTGGGAATTCCCCGATGGGGAAATTTTTAACATTCACAAGTCTGAGAAATTTCAAGATTCACATCATTCCCTCATTTTTCTTTTCCTCCCTCCCCTTCTTACTTTCTTATAGGGTGAGATGGATTTGTATAACTAATTATATATGGATAGTATTCTTGCTTTGCGCCAGTTCTGATGAGAGCAAGGTTCCAGAATTGCCTGCCATCCCACACCATCTTTTTCTTCATTATATTGATTCTTATGTGCCTCCTCATATGAGATAATTTACCCCCAATTTTCTCTTTTATCTTTTACCAATTTTTTCCTTTCTTATTCCTTGATTTTATTTTCCTTTTTTTTTTTGGCAGAGAGGATATATCATCTCATCATATTCTCTTTGTCTATGTATATTCCTATTCATTGCCCTAATGGCACAAAGTTCTTTAAGTATCTTCCTTACCTTAAAGATCTTAAGCAGTTTATGTACCTTAGGTACATGAGTATCACAGATACTTAAATATTTTAGTTATCATCTTATATGATAATGCAATCAGTTTAACCTCCTTCCTTCCTTTGATTACCTTAAGTATCTTAAGTACCTTAAGTATCTCTTATATCATAGCTATCTTAAGTAACTGAGTTAATACTTCCCCAAGGAGGAATGGGATCAGTTTAAGCCCACTGGGCCACTTTGAGGGTTTTTTCCCCCTTTTTATGCTTCTCTTGAGTGTCATATTTAATTATCAAATTTTCTTCAGCTCTGTTCATTTTGTCAGGAATGCCTGGAAATCCTCTATTTCATTATATATATATATATATGTATATATATTTAATATATACACATATATATATATATGTGTATATATTTAATATATATATATATTTAATATATATATTGCTCAGTTTCACTGGATAGGTAAGTCTTGGTTGTAGTCCTAGATCCTTTGCCTTGCCCTAGATTCCATACCTTTAAGTCCATTAATGTAGATGCTACTAGGTCCTGTGTAATCCTGATTGTGGCTATGTGATATTTGAATTTTTTTTTTCTGGCTAGTATCTTCTCTTTGGTTTGGGAGTTCTGGAATTTGGCTATAATAAATAGTCCTGGGTTTGTTAAATTTGGAATCTCTTTTAGATGGCAGTCAGGGGACTCTTTAAATTTCTGTTTCCCCATCTTGATTGAGAACATCAGTGCAAGTCTCCCTGATAATTTCTTGCAGTATTGTGTTCAGATTCTTTTTTTCAAATCATGGCCTTTGGGCAGTCCTGAGATTCATAGGTTCTCTCTCTTGGATCTATTTTCCAAGTCAGTTATTTTTTCAGTGAGATAATAAAGGTTTTCTTTATTTTTTTTTCATTCTTTCAAATTTATTTTGTCTCCTGCTATCTTATGGAGTCATTAGTTTCCACTTGTCCAGATCTAATTTTTATGGAGTCATTTTCTCCTTTGAGGTTTTGTACTTCCTTTTTTAGAGAGTCATTTTTATGTTTGAGATTTTGTATTTCATTTTTTAGGGATCTGCTTTTTTCTTCACTGGGCTTTTGCTCTAAACTGTCTTAATGCTTCAACAATCATAATCCTTTTTGAGAAGTAGAGGCTGCCAGCCTTCCAAATTCAGTACCATGTCTTGATGTACAAGCTGTGGTTTGTATGAGCTCAGTCTCTTATGTGGGGTTTATCTAAGGTTAAAAAGACTTGATTTCCATTAAGTCTCCAACCATCTCTTTTGGGGAACCCCACACATATTTTGGGCTCATCTGAGTTTAATTACTTTTTTTGGTAAAACTTTTTGTTCTATCATGAATTCCTGGTCTCCTTTTCGCTGCCTTTTGCTGTTGTTGTTGTTTTTGTTGGTTTTGGACACACTGGAGAAATACGAGAGTGCTGCAGGGATCTGGTGAAGAAATGTTAGTTTGGACATTGATAGTGATGGTTATCAACTGTATTTCAGAGATCCACTGGAGAAATGTATTTTAACATTGTTCTATATTCTGCAAGGACCCATCAGTGGAATTTTCAATAAGGACAGTTTGTTTTCTCATCTGATGGAGGAGTGACTTTCAGGTAAATCCAAGTTCCCAAACCTTGTTTGGGTTACCCATATATCAGTAGATATCATTTGTGACTAGACTTTTACTTTGGAGTAAAAACCTGCTACTTTATTGTTCTTTTTTTTTTAATTTGAAGTTAGCGGTGATTTGTTTTAATTTTGATTATTTACTAATTGTTTTGGATCATTATAGACTTTTATAAACATCATGACAGGCAACAACATATAAGAACTTTGTAAAATGTTTTCTGAATTGTTATAGTTATCTATTGGGACTGATTATAATCTCTACCTTTGGTAGGTGTGATATTTCACAAAACAAAAAAACAACTTGTCTGTTTTGGTATTATTGAAGCATCACATGGATTTTGCTGAAATTCATCTGCATGGCATTCAAGGTTATTAAGGACTATGCCATTTGATCTTTATTGAAACTCAAATGCAAAGTTCATGGAATGGGGAACACTGAAAAGGACAATGCCTGAGTGTTGCCAGGTTCCCAGAGACCTGGAGAAATGCAACAACTTGCCTAAAGAACCACCACTTGATTAGCTGGGGCAGCAAATACTTAACTGAAAGAAGAATATAGCACAGGTGTCTAGCAGAAAGAAAAAGAAAAAATTCTTACTATTTCATGAAACAACTATCCTCAGTCTTCCCTCCTCAGCCAAACTTCTGGAAAAAGTAAATTTCTGCCTGACTTCAACCTTTTCATCATAAGAGTATGCTGGCAAATATTTAACAACTGGTAACTCAGTGAAAAATGTATACACAACATATTTTTAAATTTAAAAAAATCTAATATTAATTAAAAAAAATTTTAAGTTCAAAATTATCTCCCTTTCTTCCACCCCTCCCCTATCCATGAAAAGGCAAGAATATGACATCAGTTAAGCATTTGAAGTCATGCAGAATATTTCTATATTCACCATGTTGCAAGAAAAATACCCTCAAAACATTTATCTAATTCTAAGTGGGTAAAGTTCAGGGCCCCCATTAATATAGTTTTACTATTTTCTTCTTTAGCTCATTTAACTTCTTGTGAAGATAGAATTAACTCTCCCTTTGTCTATTTTCAGTTAATCAAATCAAGAACTTAAAGTACCCCTACTTAGTATTTAGCTAACCATTAGGTAACAGAGCTAACAAGTCATTTAGTAATTCACATCCCTGAAGGCCACAAGCACTGTACCCTTTGGGCTGTGCTAGGCAAATTGAAAGACTGCAATCGGTTTCTGTGAAGAGGGGGGGAGACAGGATATGAACTGGAAAAAAGTGGTATAAAAGAAGAGACCAACATGGTCTGATCCTCTTTCCTTTTGTGGTTTTTGGAGAGACTGTTTCCTTAGAGACCATTCCTCCCTTGGCTTTTTAAGAGACTATTCCCTTGGATTCTGCATTGGTGAGTAGAGCTTTACAGACATGCTTTTCCTTGGAGTCATTCTGGGTTGGTGGAACTCTGACTGAAAACACCACTGGGACTTCTGGCTGAGGACTACCAGAACTTCCACATGGAGATCAGGACTTGAAGGAGTTCCTCCTGGGTGAATGAGCTAGACTTCACTGGAGCAGCAATTAGGGCTGCTAAGCTAGACCAGGCTTTGTCTCCTTCCTATATTTCCCACTTTCACTATCTCTACTGTGTTGTAAATAAAAGCTACTAATAATAATTTTGACTTAGGGGCTAATATTTTATTAATGGCGACCACTTTTGTAACTCTCATATTGAGTCAAAACCCAAATTTAATTTTTACATCCTTTAAGAATGTGGATGCTATACCATTTGGTGCATATATGTTTAGTATTGATATTATTTCATTGTTTCATTGTCTGTGGTACTTTTTAGCAAGTTCTAGTTTCCCTGCTTATGTTTTTTTTTTTTAGTTTCTGAAAATTTTATTTAATTAATTAATTTAGAATTATTTTTCATGGTTACATGTTCTTTCCCTCCCCTAACCCCACCTCCCTCCCATAGTCAACACACAATTCCACTGGGTTTTACATGTGTCATTGATCAAGAACTATTTCCATATTATTGATATTTGCCCTAGGATGATCATTTAGAATCTATATCCCCAATCATATCCCCATCAACCCATGTGGTCAAGGAGTTGTTTTTCTTCTGTGTTTCTATTCCCACAATTCTTCCTCTGAATGTGGATGGTGTTCTTTCTCATAGGTCTCTCAGAATTGTCCTCAATCATTGCATTGCTGCTAGTAGAGAAGTCCATCACATTTGATTGTACCACAGTATATCAGTCTCTGTGTACAATGTTCTCCTGGTTCTGCTCCTTTCACTCTGCATCAGTTCCTGGAGGATGTTCCAGTTCACATGTAATTCCTCCAGTTCATTATTTCTTTTAGCACAATAGTATTCCATCACCAACATACACCACAATTTGTTCAGCCATTCCCCAATTGGAGGGCATCCCCTCATTTTCCAATTTTTTGCCACTACAAAGATTGAGGCTATGAATGTTCTTGTACAGGTCTTTTTTCTTATCTCCTTTGGGTTCAAACCTGCTTATCTCTTTTAATTAGGACTATTTTTGCTTTTGTTTTGTCTGAGATCCATGATTTCTACCTCAGCCTTGTTTACTTCAGCTGAAGCACAATAGGTTATGCTCTAGTCCTTTATTTTAAGAGTGTGCTTTTCTGTTTCCAGTTTTTTGTAAACAGTATTAGATTCCAGTTCCTAATCCATTCTGTAATCTGCTTATATTTTATGAACAAGTTTATTCCATTAACATTCACAGAAATGATTACTAACTGCATTTCCATCCAACCTATTTTCTTCTATTTATTCTTCTCTTTCCTTTTATTCTATTCCTCCTTAAAAATCTGTTTTGTTTCTGACCACTGCCTCCCTTGATCAGTTCTTAATAACGGCCTGCTCCTATTCCTTGTTGGATTAGAGATTTCTCTACTCAACTGAGTATTGATATTGTTCCCTCTTTGAACCACTTCCAGTGAAAGTGAAGTTCAGGTATTGCTCAAAACCCCTCATTCTCCCCTTTACTGTAAAAAGTCTTCCTTGTGCTCTACTTTTATGTGAGGAAAATGACCGTTTAATTTCTCCCTTCTTTTCCCAGTGCATTTCTCACCTCTTCATTGTTTTAGATCATCCCAGCAAAAGACTTATTCTTGTGCCCTCTATCTATAGAATCCTTCAACTGCCCTAATAATGATAAAGTTCTCAAGTCATATATATCATCTCCCCATATTGGAATGTAAACATTTTAACTTTATTGAGTCCCTTATGATTTCTCTTTTATGGTTGCCTTTTGTTTCTCCTGAATCCTGATCTTGAAAGTCAAATTTTCTAGTTCTCTAGACTTTTTATCAGAAATGCTTGAAATTAATTTATTTCATTAAATATCAAATTTTTCCACTGAAGAATTATTTGATGGGTAGATTATTCTTGGTTGTAAACCTAACTCCTTTGACTTTTGTAAAGTCATATTCCAAGTCCCCCAATTCTTTACATGGTAGCTACTAAATCTTGTTGCTCCATGATATTTAAATGGTTTCTTTCTGGTTGCTTTAAGTATTTTCTTTTTGACCCAGGAGTTCTGGAATTTGATAACAATATACCTGGGAGTTTTCATTCTGGGATCTCTTTCAGGAGGTCATTGGTGGATTCTTTCAATTTCTATTTTATCTTCTGGTCCCAGAATATCAGGGCATCTTTCCTTTATAATTTGTGTCTGAATCTTTTTTTTAAACATTATTTTATTTGGTCATTTCCAAACATTATTCATTGGAGTCAAAGATCATTTTCTTTTCCTTCCTCCCCCCTTCTCCCATAGCCAATGTGTGATTCCACTAGGTATCACATGTGTTCTTGATTCGAACCCATTTCCATGTTGTTGGTATTTGCATTAGAGTGTTCATTTAGAGTCTCTCCTCAGACATGTCCCCTCAACCCCTGTAGTCAAGCAGTTGCTTTTCATTGGTGTTTTTACTCCCACAATTTGTCCTCTGCTTGTGGATAGTGTTTTTTTCTCCTAGATCCCTGCAGATTGTTTAGGGACATTGCATTGACACTAATGGAGAATTCCATCACGTTCGATTGTACCACAGTGTATATCAGTCTCTGTGTACAATGTTTTCCTGGTTCTGCTCCTTTCTCTCTGCATCCCTTCCTGGAGTTTGTTCCAGTCTCCATGGAATTCCTCCACTTTATTATTCCTTTCAGCACAATAGTATTCCATCACCAACATATACCACAATTTGTTCAGCCATTCCCCAATTGAAGGGCATCCCCTCATTTTCCAATTTTTGGCCACCACAAAGAGCGCAGCTATGAATATTTTTGTACAAGTCTTTTTGTCCATTATCTCTTTGGGGTACAAACCCAGTAGTGCTATGGCTGGATCAAAGGGCAGACAGTCTTTTAGCACCCTTTGGGCATAGTTCCAAATTGCCCTCCAGAATGGTTGGATCAATTCACAACTCCACCAGCAATGAATTAATGTCCCTACTTTGCCACATCCCCTCCAGCATTCACTACTTTCCTTTGCTTTCATGTTAGCCAATCTTCTAGGTGTGAGGTGATACCTCAGAGGTGTTTTGATTTGCATTTCTCTGATTATGAGATTTAGAACACTTTTTCATGTGCTTATTAATAGCTTTGATTTCTTTATCTGAAAACTGCCTATTCATGTCCCTTGCCCATTTATCAATTGGAGAATGGCTTGATTTTTTTGTACAATTGATTTAGCTCTTTGTAAATTTGAGTAATTAAACCTTTATCAGAAGTTTTTATGAAGATTGTTTCCCAATTTGTTGCTTCCCTTCTGATTTTAGTTACATTGGTTTTGTTTGTACAAAAGCTTTTTAATTTGATGTAGTCAAAATTATTTATTTTACATTTTGTGACTCTTTCTAAGTCTTGCTTGGTTTTAATCTTTCCCTTCCCAAAGGTCTGACATGTATACTATCCTGTGTTTGCCTAATTTACTTATAGTTTCCTTCTTTATGTTCAAGTCATTCACCCATTTTGAATTTATCTTGGTGTAGGGTGTGAGGTGTTGATCCAAACCTAATCTCTCCCACACTGTCTTCCAATTTGCCCAGCAGTTTTTGTCAAATAGTGGATTTTTGTCCCAAAAGCTGGGATCTTTGGGTTTATCATATACTGTCTTGCTGAGGTCACTTACCCCAAATCTATTCCACTGATCTTCCTTTCTGTCTCTTAGCCAGTACCAAATTGTTTTGATGACCACTACTTTATAGTATAGTTTGAGATCTGGGACTGCAAGGCCACCTTTCTTTGTATTTTTTTTTTCATTATTTCCCTGGATATCCTTGATTCTTTGTTCTTCCAAATGAACTTTGTTATGTTTTCTTTTTTTCTAAATCAGTAATTTTTTGGAAGTTCAATGGGTATGGCACTAAATAAATAAGTTTGGGTAGGATGTTCATTTTTATTATATTGGCTCATCCTACCCATGAGCAGTTAATGTTCTTCCAATTGTTCAAGTCTAGTTTTAGTTGTGTGGAGAGTGTTTTGTAGTTGTGTTCATATAGTTCCTGTGTTTGTCTCGGGAGATAGATTCTTAAGTATTTTATTTTGTCTAAGGTGATTTTGAACGGGATTTCTCTAATTCTTGCTGTGGAACTGTGTTGGAGATATATAGAAATGCTGATGACTTATGCGGGTTTATTTTGTATCCTGCAACTTTGCTAAAGTTGTTGATTATTTCAATTAGCTTTTTGGTTGAATCTCTAGGATTCTTTAAGTAGACCATCATGTCATCCGCCAAGAGTGATAACTTGGTCTCCTCCTTGCCTATTTTGATGCCTTCAATTCCTTTATCTTCTCTAATTGCTACTGCTAGTGTTTCTAGTACAATGTCATATAATAGAGGTGATAATGGGCATCCTTGTTTCACTCCTGATCTCATTGGGTGAATCTTCTTATCCCATAGAACATAGCATATCATGTGGTTGTATTGGTAAAAATACTGGAGTAGTTTTCCATTTTTTTCTTCAGAGGCAAACAGAGGTTAAATGACTTGTCCAGGGTCCCACAACTAGTGTCTGAGGCTGAATTTGAATCCAAGTCTTTCTGACTCCAGGCTCAGGGCTATATCCACTAAGCCATCTAGCTGATTCTATATTTTTCACTCATACCCTCCCCCTTTCTTTCCCACTTATCTACTTTTTTCTTCAAGCTCCAGCCCAGTTGTTACACAAAACCTTTCTTAATGACCTCAAAGGTAACATTTCCCACTCTGGACTCTTGGAATATTTATTAAGTGTATGACAATTTTATTTAGGATATGTTATCTTGTATTATTGATTATGTTTTTGCTTATGTATCCTATCTCCTCATCTGGATTTCAAATCTCCAAAGAGGTCAGGGCTTTCCTCTTTTTAGCTCTAACACTTGGTATGATCTAGACAAGACTGCCAGTACCTATTCCTGTTGTTCCTGAAAGCAATGAACAATAAGAGTGAAAACAATGATTTTATTTGTGAGGATATGAAAAATATATATGTCATATATATTTTAAACCCTTTAGTTCCTTCTTTTCCACCTTCTGACCTGCTTTCCACACCTTTTCTTTTTTTCTTTATGTAATTCACAAAATTCTAGAAGAGGTTTCATAGTGACAAAGTCAAAGTTGTAGGCTTCTGGCAGGCCCTTGTGAATAGTCTCATTGAACTTTTTCCATTCGAAGACAGGAAGGCCATCATCCACTGTGGGACCATTGATGGCATAGGCTGTGAACTGAGATGCTAAAAACATATCTGCCACCTACAAGGAACAAGACAAGAATCTTTGTTAAATCACTTGGAAAAATACTGGACAAACTACATATCAGTCTTCATTTCTAAACTGAAAAGGAAGGGGAGAGAGAAGAAAACTACCTATGTATACCCAAGCTAAATAAAATACAATTGTAAAATATAATGCCAGTTAGATGACATAATTGAGCTTGAGTGCTGGGCCTGGAGTTAGGAAGACTCATCTTCATGAGTTCAAATCTAGCTTCAGATACTAACTGTGTGACCCTGGGCAAGTCACTAAACCCTGTTTGCCTCAGTTTCCTCATCTGGAACATTAGCTGGAGAAGGAAATGGCAAATCACTCCAATATCTTTGCCAAATATATCCTAAATGGGGTCCTGAAGTGTCAGAAATGACTAAAAAAGGACCAAACCCCAAAAGACACAATGTAGGAAGGATAATAGCAGTAGAGATGTCCAAAAATTCACAGGAGGCAAGTCTAGGAAATAAGACAGCAATAAAACCCAAAAACTTAGATATTTATACATAAAATATGGGTAGCAAGCAAGGACCACTAAAGATCTTAATGTGATGATGAAACTCAATCTCGCATCACCAAGATGCCCTGCAATATGTCCTCATGACTGGATGATGGCTCTAGAAAGAATTAGATAAAGAAACATGTTAAGATAGACTCCTGAAAGTCAATTCAAGAATAAGGAATAATAGTGAGAAGCATTTAGAGGCAGAAATAATAGAGCATGAGAATTTAAAAAGGTGAAGGTTCTTGGAAACAGATCACAAGCTGCGTGAAGGGATACAATAATAATGGGGACTTCAGTTATCTACATATCTGCTTGATTTTTCTCTGTGCCCAAAGCAAATTGATTAACAATTTCTGGTCTTCACTTAATCATAATTTTATCCTTCAAAAGGTAAAGGAACTGATAAAGAACACATTTTCTAGCTCTCATTCTCACCAACAGGGTTGAAATCTTGCAGCAATATACAATTTTGTCTTAGAATTTGTATTAGCGAAGGGGAGGAGAGTAAAGCATAAATTGATATTTATCTTAGATTTTGGGAAACCATAAATAATAGGACTAATTTTACCAATGTTTGCCTGATGTTGTCAGTGTCTGCCTAATAATTAATCTGAATTGTGTTCTCAGTACTTCTCAGATCTCTCAACGCCTTTGTTATGATTGTTGAATTGTCTTTTAGAATTTCTGATTATTTCTTTTTATTAAAGCAATAAGCAAATTTCCTTGATTGTTTGTAAACTTAGACTCCTCACAGGTTAATGAGAAAATTAAGCCACCTGTGATGAAATCATTTAACTTGTGTGGAACCTTTATTTTGTCAAGAATCTGTAATCACAATACAAGAATATAGAATGATCTCAGAATCTTAATCAAGTGATTTGTTAAAAGTTAATGTATCACTTTTCCAATTATCTTTATTTGAACATGTGTACTGAAAATTTTATTTGTGTGCCAAGAAAATGCATATAAGAATAAACACCAAGCCTGGGCATGGAGGAGCAGCCACCAGATGCAAAGCTTGCCCCTGGCTGATTTACATGCACAGCTGTCTTCCAGTTTTTATTTTTTCATTTTAATGTTCATTCACCTGCTGAGAACCCTTGGAGCCATGAGTGGGGCTGGACCCAGCTTGTGGCAGGTGAGATGTGAAGAGGGAGAGGTGAAGCTAGGAGTAAAATGAGCAAAGAGTAAAGCACTTCATAAAAGGATTGAAAACACCAGATTTATGGTACTGGCATTTAGGATCACGGACCCATGGCCATTTTAACTTCCATAATTCCAAAATATATTCTTATAAAATACTTAGAAGCTTGGAGACGTAGAAGAAAAACTCACTACTCAGGGTTTGATGTAGCCAGTGTCTGTTAGGCGCAATTTATTGCCTCCAAGTGTTGGTACTGAAGAGGGAGGAAGGAGGAAGAGAAAGAGGGTCACGAAGGGTAGGAAGAAGAGAAGAGAGTGGTAGGGCCAGGAAAGGGAGACAGAGAGACTCAAAGATGATGTTTCCTTTACTTGGTGGAATTCTCTCCCTGTTCCCCACCCTTACCCCAACACACACACATGGCAGCAGCAACAATGGTTTGTGGAAATTATTGTCTATGACAGATACTGGTTAAGTACAAAATAGAACTGAATTTTTCTTCCATATTGAAATGGTGCCATCTTAGATGCTATCACCTGATGAAAGCATGACCCAGGACTGCCTCTCTTGGAGGAAAAATACTTAATGGACAATTAAATTAGAAGTAAAGGTCCTTTAAAAAACTATAAGGAATATTTTGAGTGCCTTTGCCCAGTAATCATGACTACTCATCAAGAGAAAGGTCAAGTTGGCCAGACAGATTTAAAAGCATTTCTTTAACCCTTATCTTATCTCTTAGCATTGATTCTACAAATCAGTTCCAAGCAAAAGAGTGGTAAGGGTTAGGCAATGGGGTCAAGTGACTTGCCCAAGGTCACATAGCTAGAAAGTATCTAAGACCCGATTTGAACCAGGACCTGCCATCTCCAGGCCTGGCTCTGAATCCACGGATCCACCCAGCTGCCCTATGACTTAAATGTATTTATGCACATTTCTATTTATGGTCATGGCTGTAGATGTCACATGTGTTTGTTATACATAGCAGTAGCTACATGGTGCCATCATGCACAGAGCACTGGACCTGGAGTTGAGAAAACCTGAATTTAAATCTGACCTTTGACACTTGCTAGCTAGATGACCCTGGGCAAGTCACAACCTCTATTTTGCATTTTAATAATATTTTGTATAGTTGTATTAATTATAATTAGTATATGATAATTTAATTTGTATAAATTACAGTTTCTTCAACTGTAAAATGGAGATAATAATAGCACCTGCCTCTCAGGGTTGTTGTGAAGGCCAAATGAGATATTTATAAAAAATGCTTAGCAGAGTGCCTGGTAGACAGTAGGCACTACATAAATGCTTATTTCCCTCCCTCTTTCTCTACAGTATAAGGTAAAGTCTATGTCAGTATCAGTTATTCCTATAATGTTATTTCATCTACCTGCTCTGGGAATAAGTAAATTTTAGTCACACTGGCTTATTTTCAATCCTATAAAGAAATAAGCGGATGGATTCCAAAAGCAAGGGGATTGGCCCATTGACCTAGTGAGTGGGAACATTCTTCACCTTTCTCCTTAGCATTGAGTAGTAGACCAAGTCTGAGACAACTGGTACCAGCTGGTGAGCAGAAGTTTTACTGTTCCTAGCTCCTCTGGGAGTTTCGTGAACCTCGTGGCTCTCTGGCCAGGTATATAAATAGCAAGTTGGGTTTTGTTCCCATCCCAGTTATTGTTGGCTTCTCTAGGGGTGTTGAGATATACTGCAGAATGGTCATGAGGGTAAGATGATCCAGACAAGGAGCTGGCAAAGACTATGGGAATGCAGCAAGACAGAAATTAGTCCTTCAAGCATCCTGTTATTCAGGCTGACCAAACACCGAGTTCTGAACCAAGTTCCTTTGGTCATTGAGATTGAGGGCCAGATTCTCTAGATGGGTGAAGACTGGACTGAACCAGGCTCTTGCCTATCAGCAAGCTTTGAGGACAGATTTGCCACTCTTGGGGGTCGGTTCTGATGGACTGTCCAAAGGAAAAGAGTCAGAAGATCCCTTAGAATGAAAGACAGTGAATAGGACTACCTGTTTCAGAAAAGAATGGCATGTCATATATAACTACTACAGAAATGAAACTGCAAATTCTTATAGACTAGACTAAAATTGTCAGATGCGGGATCCTTTGATATACGTATCAAATCTCTCTGCAGAACTTTGATGTTGATTATGAGACATGGGAGACACTGGCAAAGGACTGTCCAGCATGGACAACAGTTGCTCTGTTCTGTGAGCAAAGCAGAATTGTAGTAGCTCAAAAGAGATGTGAGAGGTATAAACTTAGAGATATCTCCTTCCTTCCCAAATCTTGGGACTGGCTATTTGTGCCCAATCTGTGGTAGAGGCTTCCGAGCTAATACTGGTCAGCCACAGCATTGGACATTGACCTCAACCTAGTGATGGCATCTTGGCCCTCTTCAAGTTGAAGGACCACAATCGACTAACCAAAATGAATATGTGCGTATGTGTGTATACATACATATGAACACATACACATAGTTCAATTTGGCTTATGGAAGCTGACAATTTAGAGAAATTTGGTTAAAAGATCCTGATGTTGGGAAATATTGAAGAAAAAAGAAGAAAGGAATGGCTGAGGATGAGATGGATAGATAGTTTCATGGCAGCAAAGTACATGAACTTGGACAGATTTAGGGAGATAGCAGCACCTGACATGCTATGGTTCATGGGAGTCACAAAGACTTGAACATGACTGAACGTCAGAACAACAACAAAAATCAGTCAAAAAAAGAGAAAGAGATCAAAAGAAATTGAAGGTGGTTTAAATTGGGGAAGTATAATCTAGAATCTCAATTCTTCTTTTAAAAAAACACCTTACCTTTCACCTTAGAATCAACATTCTGTATTGGTTCCAAGGCAGAAGAGCAGTCAGGGTTAGGCAATGAGGATTAAGTGACTTGCCCAGGGTCACACAGCTTGGAAGTATCTGAGGTAAGATTTGAACCTAGCACGTCTCATTTCTTGGCTTGGCTCTCTACTGAACCACCTAGATTCCCCCCCTTAGAATTTCAATTTTGAAAATATTTTTAAATTTTTCATAAAACATTTAGGTGGTACAGTAGTTAGAGCACGAGACCTAGAGTGAGGAGGACCACCATTCAAATCCAGACCAAGATATTTACAGTTGTGTGACTCTGGGGCAAATCACTTAACTTTTGTCTCTTTTACTTTCCTCATTTATAAAGCAACCTGGGGTTTTTGTGAGGATTCAAGGAGTTTTGTAAACCTTAAAGTATAAGCTACAAAATAAGGAGATCTTAATGGATCTGCTTTTCCAGAGACATACCTGTTTTTTGTATTATAGGAGCATGAGGGATAGGGAAGGGAAAGGAATAAATATTTATTTAATGTCTGCTCTGTCTGAGCTAAAGTCCATGGTGTTGTCAGAAACATGAGCACTTTCCCTGGGGTACCTTACCTTTGTGTCATAGCAACCTGCTGGGACAGGTCTTTTCGAATTCAGGTCCTCCCTGCAGCAGATAGTATTACAAGGATTTCCTCTGCTGTAAGGATCCTTCTTATAATCTAAAAACAGAAAAAAGGAATTGAGGAGGCAATAAAAATGAGAGGCATCATTATCTCCAGTGGGGTTTTAAGTTAGTTTGAGATCTAGGACTGAAGGCCCCCTTCCTTCATGGGTTTTTTTTTTCATTATTTCCCTGGATATCCTTGATCTTTTGTTCTTGCAAATGAACTTTGTTATGGTTTTTTCTAATTCAGGAAAAAAAAGTTTTTTGGTAGTTCAATAGGTATGGCACTAAATAAGTAAATAAGTTTGGGTAGGATGGTCATTTTTATTATGTTTGCTCGTCCTACCCATGAGCAGTTAATGTTTTTCCAATTGTTTAGATCTAGTTTTAATAGTGTGGAAAGTGTTTTGTAGTTGTGTTCATATAGTTCCTGTGTTTATCTTAGCAGATAGATTCCTAAGTATTTTATATTGTCTAGGGTGATTTTAATGGGATTTCTCTTTCTGAGATGTGTTGGAGATAAATAGAAATGCTGATGACTTATGTGGGTTTATTTTGTATCCTGCAACTTTGCTAAAGTTGTTGATTATTTCCCCTAGCTTTTTGGTTGATTCTCTAGGATTCTTTAAGTAAACCATCACATCATCCACAAAGAGTGATAGCTTTGTCTCTTCAATGTCAATTTTAATACCTTCAATTTCTTTTTCTTCTCTAATTGCTACTTCTAGTGTTTCTAGTACAATGTTAAATAATAGAGGTGATAAGGGGCATCCTTGTTTCACTCCTGATCTTATTGGTAATGCATCTAGTTTATCCCCATTGCAGATGATGTTTGCTGATGGTTTTAGATAGATACTGTTTATTATTTTTAGGAAAGGCCCTTCTATTCCTATACTTTCTAGTGTTTTCAGTAGGGATGAGTGTTATATTTTGTCAAATGTTTTTTCTTTATCTATTGAGATAATCATGTGATTTTTGTTGGTTTGCTTGTTGATATGGTCAATTATGTGAATGGTTTTCCCAATATTGACCATCCCTGCATTCCTGGTATAAATTCCACCTGATCATAATGAATAACCCTCGTGAACACTTGCTGGAGTCTTTTGGCTAGTATTCTCTTTATGATTTTTGCATCTATGTTCATTAAGGAGATTGGTCTGTAGTTTTCTTTCTCTGTTTTTGCTCTCCCTGTCTTTAGAATCAGTACCATATTTGTGTCATAAAAGGAATTTGGTAGAACTCCTTCTTTGCTTATTACGTCAAATAACTTGTATAGTATTGGGTTCACTTGTGAATCCATCAGGCCTTGGAGATTTTTTCGTAGGGAGTTCTTTGATGGCTTGTTCAATTTCTTTTTCAGATATGGGATTATTTAAGAATTCTATTTCTTCTTCTGTTAATCTAGGCAATTTATATTTTTGTAAATATTCATCCATATCACTTAGACTGCTATATTTGCTGCCATATAATTGGGTAAAATAGCTTTTACTGATTGCCTTAATTTCCTCTTCACTAGAGATAGAGAGTTGGAGTGTCTTACTAATGGAACAGCAAGGAGAGCATTATCATCACTACCACTAACCAATACCAATGGCAGAGAGACCAAAAGGAGGCTATTGCAATTGTCCAGGTGAGAGCTCATGAGAGTTTGAATTAGGACCTTGACTTTTAAGTGAAGAGAAGAGAATGTACATGTGAAATGTTGAGAAAACATAAGCAATAATGGGACAGGGCAGCAAGAGATTTGAGAGTAGAGGATACTAGAGAGCTGAAGTGGTCTACTATGGAGTTAAAAATGGCCAGAGAAAAGAGCAAGAATGATGACCTGGGAAGATTTTTAGGGGTGGAGGGATTGGTCAATGTGGAGGATATGTTTGGGGGGTAATAAGGTTTGAGGACATGGAATGAAAGAAAATTATGATACATAAAAAGAATTTGGGGGTTCTTGAACATGGAAATGAAACACTTGAAGGTGATGGTAAGATTAAGGGGGTTGTAGATAAGATTGTATAAATCAACACCTCTATATGACTTAACATACTTGGCTGACCATATGCATTTCCATATGGAGGCAAGAAGAGATGCTATACCTTTGATGAGTTTACTGTTAAGTAAACTTCTTTTTGATTGATATTGAACAGTCTACAAGTGTCTTGCTTCTTTATAATCTCAAATCTCAAAATGAGAAGAGAATGATTCTCCTTGTGTGTGGCTGAGATGGATCAGAGAAGAAACTTATGGGAGCTGAGTGGACTGAGGAACTTGGAAGTACAAATATTTGAGAGAACTTCAAGATATAAATTAAAGTGTTCCAGTTAGAGAGGGAGAGGGACATTACAAACACATGTTTAGCTGCAGGAGTGAGTGTAATGGAGGAGCCAACGATTACACTAAGCATGTGAACTTGGGAAATTTGGAAAGACAGTAATACCATTAATAGAAATAAAGAATTCAGACTTACGCGTCGGCTATGGGGGGTGGGGGGAGGAAAAGAAAATGATCTATGTCTTTAACGAATAATGCTTGGAAATGATCAAATAAAATATATTAAAAAAAAAAGAAATAAAGAATTCAGAATAGGGTCAATTTGGAGGGGAGAAAATAATGAGCTCTGTTTGAGGTTGGTTAAGTTTGAGAAACATATAGTACTTCTAGTTTGAAATATCTAAGAAGTAATTGGTGAGATAGGACTGAGACTTGTGAGAGACTAGGTATAAATAGATCTCAGAATCATCTGTATAATTAATGTGATAAAATTAAATAGACAAGTGAGTTGTTGAGGTCACCGAGAATGAGTGCAAAGGAATATAATAGATAGAACAAAAGACTTGCAGTCAGGAAGACCTATGTTCAAATCTCAACTCAAACACTAGTTGTGTAAGTTACCCTGAGCAACCCTAGTAATCTCAGTTTCATTATTTGCTGGACTCCTTGACTTCTAAGGTCTCCACTAGCTCTAATTCTATCATCTTATGATCATTTGAGTAGATAGAGAAAAGAAGGCTTAAGACAGATCTTTAGAGGACACCCAGAGTCAGAAGACATGTTGTGCATGAAAACTGAACAAGGAAGATTGACTTTAGATGAATAAGAGGAAAGCCAAGAGCATCCGAAAAAAAACAGGGAGCCCTATGCCAATATAAATTCAAAATGGGTAAATGACTTAAATATAAAGATCGAAATCATAAATAAATTAGATGAACATTAGACTAATATACCTGTCAGATCTATGGGAAAGGAAGAAATTTAAGGCTTAGCAAGAGATAGAGAATATTACAAGATGTAAAATGAATAATTTTAATGATATTAAATTAAAAAGGTTTTGTACAAACAAAAACAATGCAACCAAAATTAGAAGGAAAGCTACAGACTGGGAATAAAATTTTATAACAAAATTCTCTGATAAAGGTATAATTTCCCAAATATATAAGAAACTAAGTTAAATTTACAATAAATCAAGCCATTCCCCAATTGATAAATGGGCAAGGGACATGAATAGGTCATTTTTAGATAAATCAAAACTATCATTAATCACATGAAAAAATGTTCTAAATCCCTCCTAATTAGAGAAATGCAAATCAAAATAACTCTGAGGTACCACCTCATACCTAGTGGATTGACCAATATGATAGTAAAGGAAAATAATAAATGTTGGAGGGGACATGGCAAAATTGGACCAAGAAGACATTGCTGGTAGAGTTGTGAATTGATCCAACCATTCTGGAAGGCAATTTGGAATTATGCCCAAAGGACTTTAAAAGAACACCTGCTCTTTGATCCAGCCATACCAAATGTTTATACAAAAATATTCATAGCTGCACTTTTTGTGATGGCAAAAAATTAGAAATTGAGGGGGTGTTTCTCAATTGGGGAATGGCCAAACAAATTGTGGTATATGATAGTGATGGAATATTATTGCACTATAAGGAATGATGATTTCTATATGATTTCTATATGAACCTCCATGAACTGATGTGGGCTGAAATGAGCAGAACCAGGAGAACATTATACACAGAAACATTGTGGGATGATCAAATGTAATAGACTTAACTATTAATAGCAACACAGTGTATAAGAACAATCCCATGGAACTTATGAGAAAGAATGCTATCGACATCTAAAGAAAGAACTATAGGAGTAGAAATGCAGAAGAAAAACATGATTTATCACTTGGTTATGATTTGTGGTTTTGGCTTTAAAGGATTACTCCATTACAAATATGAATAATATGGAAATAGGTTTTGAGTAATAAGACATGTATAAACCTATGGAATTGCTTGTCAGCTCTGGGAGGGAGAGAGAGAAAAGGGAAAGGGGAGAACATGAATCATGTAACCATGGAAAAATATTATAAAAATAAAATAAAATAATGTGGACAATGAAAAAAAAAGAAAGAAAAAACCCAGGAGGAAAACATATCTTGGAGTAGAGGGTAGCCAATAATATTAAATGCTACAGAGAGATATGAACTGAAAAAAGAAATTTGCTTTTCTAAATGTATTTGGGTTTGTTTTTTGAAAGTGAAATGTTAGTGAAAAGGAATGAATAAATATGTCTTACTTTTTTTTTTCTTGTTGTAAGCATGTATAATCTTTCCACATCATGACGGTCATAGGTATGGAGCCCCCATGATCTGGAAAATTCCTCCTTTCATACTAAAGAAGAAATCTGAATTTTTTTTTTAAGGAGTGTTTACAGTACCTTATTGTAAATTTTGGGTTAGGTATGCATTTCCAAGTTTTAACCCTTTTTTGTGTGTCATCTGATGACCTTTGCATGTTGTCTGTGGCTTCCATAAAACTCCTCCCAAACTTCCATTTAATTTCTTACATTGACCCACAATATGTCACAATTGATGTGGAAGAGGTAACTGTATTTTTTGTTTGAATGCCTTTAAATTTTTTTTTTAAATTCCATAATCTCTGAAAACTCTCTCCTCTCTTAAAAGAGTGAAGTTTCACTTGTCTAGGATAGATTCGGTATTATGGTACCTGTATCCTGGATAAAATTCTGTCTCATAGATTCTACCAAAACGAACACATTATAATTAAAGTACAGTTCACACAACTCACAGGCAGAGAAAGGAAAACATTAAAAAATAAGCTTCTTAAGAGAAGCATTAACATACTGTTATATCGCATGATCTTCTTCATAGATTTTATGTCTGTCACTTGTCCCTGGTCGCGGCGGAAGATTTTGGCTCTTGGAGCCAGGTCATAAGAATAATCCAAGCCAAGTTTCTCAACCAACATTGGGTAGCCACTCAAATTGTAAGTTGTCTTATGGAAAGGGATGTTGTAGGATGCCCAATATCCTGGTTAGAGGTGGAATTGGGATTGAAGATGGAGATAAGAGTTGGAGGGAAGATGAGAAAGAAAGAAGAGGAAAGAGAGAAAGTTCAGTTATTGTTATTGGTTATAATTGCATTTCGGTGATAGGAAAACATAATGAAATGATACTGGGACACAAATCACTCGGTCTTGAACAGGCCCTTCTTTGAGGAAGGCCCACAAATCACTGCATCTCTAGGTAGGTGAAATATTCCTTTTTTTTTTTAAACTAGTTTTTAAACATTTTTAAAAAATACTTTTCATTTTAAAAAATATCACTGCCATTTCTTAATAACTACTTCCCCATAGAAAGTATCTTTGTAACAAAGAAAAACAGTTAAGAAAAACAAACATACATGGACCATATCTGACAGTTTATACATCATTATTCATCCATAGTACACCATCTTTCTTCTTTTCATGAAAGAGTCCATTTAATCATTAGTCCTCAGGAATTAAGATCACTCCATTAATCCAAACTCTGATGTTTTTTAGTTCAACCGAAGATGTTAAAGGAATTGGTAGACAAGGAAATAAATACTCAGGGACTACAATATAATACTACAATAATATTCATTATCTGGTGGAATTCAGCAAAAGACAGATGGCGTTAAATGACCTTCTGTGGGAATTTGGGTACTCATGTATCAAAAAAAAGAAAGAAAAAAAGGAAAAAGGTAGCTTAATATAGCATAATCCTAATTCCTTAAATATGCACAAAATGTTGAAGTTTCCTAATGCTCAAGTTATAGCTGATAAATGAGATTCAAACCCAGTTATCTTACCCAAGTTGACAGAAAAGGAAAGGATCTGGCTCCAGTTGAAGCCAGACTGATGGTGGAGCAGCAGCCATTGTTCCCAGTAGATTCTGGGAACAATAGTATCTATAGAAATTACCTTGGGAACATCTAGGTGGTGAGGACTGTAAAAAATAGACTCGAATACAGGACTACAATCCCCACAAGCCTTTGCTCCACTTCCCCAAAATGCTTTGTAATCTCATGGGAATTCGGAGGTGGGCCAAGATCGAGGAAGGATTTAAGCTGGTGGCAAAGGTTTTTGGGCCCTCTCTTTTGGACTTCTGTTTTGGAGCAGATGCGTCTCTTGCGTGATGTGAGGTTATTTTGTCTAGGCCTCTGGCCTAGGCACATGTTTCTTACTTGTATATTCTTTAATCTTTAACCTTTAATAAACCTCTAAAAAAATATAATACTCCTTGCAGAGAGAAACTAATTTCTACCTGCCTCAGTCTCCCCATATTCCCTACATTTTAATTGTTACAGGATAGAGCATGTCCCTGCAGTCAGGAGGACCTGAGTTCAAATCTAGCCTCAGACACTTAGTAGCTGTGTGACGCTGGGCAAGTCATTTAACCCTGTTGGCCTCAGTTTCATTAGCTGTAAATTGAGCTGGAGAAGGAAATGGCAAACCACTCCAGCATCTTTGCCTAGAAAACCCCAAATAGGGTCATGAAGAGTTGGACTTGCCCGAAAAATGACTGAACAACCGAAAGCAACTACCTCAGCGTCCTACGAAGGGTCAAATGAAATAAAGTGCTTTGAAAACCTTAACCTGCTATGCTGATGATTCTGATGAGGAAGGACCCTGGCAGGTCAACAGAAGGAATCAGAACCCCACAATTCAAATCCTGTCTCTAATACTATTCATTAGCTTTTGGACAAGTCATTTACCCTCCATGGGTCTGCTTTGTTTTCTGGAAAATGAGTCTAGATGGCCTCTTTGGTCCCTTCCAACATGAAATCTATCACTTTGATGATTACAACAAACATGTATTAAGCACAAACTCTGTGCCAGGCACTGTATTAAATGCTGGAAATACAAAGACAAAAGCAAAATAGTCACTAAGTAAAACTAAAACCAGGAATTCCCATTCGAATGTGAGACCATACATACAAGTATAGATATACAAAAGGGGTTCTGGAATTCTTAGTGGGGTCTTAAAGGACTTTTGTAGACTTTTAAGACACCCTCTACAGGGGAGGCACAAGGTGGAGCAGGTACAATCAGTGGGGACCTGGTAGGGATGTGGGGTCGGGTGGGAGGAGGATAGGATGAGCACAAAAGTACTTCTGCAGAAGGTAGAGCTTGAGTGAGTTTTTTCCCCCCTTAAACGCTTACCTTCTGTCTAAAGAATCAATACTAAGTAGAAGAGTGGTAAGGGCTAGGTCACTGGGGTTAAGTGACTTGTCCAGGGCCAAACAGGGAATGTTTGAGGCTATATTTGAACCCAGGACCTGGTCCTCTATCCACTCAACTACCCAGCTGCCTCTTGAAGCAAGTCTTGAAGGAAATTTGGAATTGAAGAAACAGAGGTGAGGAGGAAAACCATTCTAGGTGTGGGGGACAGTGTCATGTGCATAGAACAGCAAGCAGGTCAGTAGAGTTAGACTGTAGAGTATGTGGAGGATATATATAAAGATAAGGGGAAGCTAGGTAACTCAATGGATAGAGAAATGGGCCTGGAGATGGAGGTCCTGGGTTCAAATCTGGCCTCAGACATTTCCTAGCTGTGTGACCCTGGGCAACTTAACCCCATATGGCTAGTCCTTTCCACTCTTCTGCCTTGGAACCAATACTCAGCATTGATTTGAAGAAAGAAAATGAAGGTTTGAAAACAAACTAGAAGGTCAGGAAGGGCTCAGGTAGTGAGGAGCTTTAAATATCGGGTAGAAGAGTTTATTTTCTTTGATTCTAGAAGCACTAGGGAGCCAGTCGTTTATTGAGAGAGGGGTGACAAAGATAGATTCGAGAAGGAATACCTTAATGGGAGTCTGTTGTGATAATTTAGGAGAAAGGCTGGAAGACTTAAAATAGGAGATTATTGCAATAATTCAGGAAAGAGATGTTGCCGAGATGCACCTGATAACATCTGGCAGATATGACTGGCAGATTATGGCTTGTTGCAGAAATATTATGATTTGATGTTGAGAAGAACAGACGACAAAAAGTACTTCTCTACATTGAACATGTGGGATTAGTGACTGAGAGAAGCAGAAGATGACACTAAGGTTACAAACTGGGTGCCTGGGAAGAGACGGCCATCTCAACATTGCAGAGAGATTTCAAGGAAATGAGAGGAGATTAAGTGGAAACTCTAAATTCTAAAATAAGCTCTGAGTTCCAAGAAAGTAGAGTTGAGTCTGATTCAGAGTTCTGAGACAATAGTAGCTCATTAATGCCTACCCAAGGTAGAAGATTGCAGGGAAACATCAATGATTTGTATGTGAAGACCTGGAGAAATTTTAGGTTAGTCATGGGAGAATGTGGACACCACGACTGTCTTATAATTATGGGTCAGATGTAATTTACCCAATTACAGACAGAAGGTAAGAATCTGTTTATGGTCATGTAAAGTTGAAGAAAGAAATGTTTGGAGTAGCCACCATGTTGACTAAGATAAATAGGCAGGAAGGAGGATGCCATGCTGTGCTGGAGTCCTGGTTGAGATTAGATAACACACATTTGCAATAGACTCACTTATCACACTTGTATGACATTTTCCAGCTCCATTCAGAAGCGTGTGACTGGGAATCGGGGAAGAAGTTGGTGTAGAAATTCACGCTGGGGATTTGTGAAGTTGTGAGCAGAAACAGGGCAAGGGAGCAAGGGATTGAGACTAGAGTATACTATGAAGGTGAGCTGGTTTACTAAAGAATTGAGATTACTAGAGAAGAACAATGGTGATAGGGTTGAGGGACTGGATATTATGGTGAGGAAGAATAAGTTTGGGAGGGCAGTAAGGGACAGAGATGGAATGATGGAGAATTATATTAGGATAAAAGAATTTTGAGTTCTTAAACATGGAAACAAAACTTGCAGGTGGAAGTAAGATCGAAGCGATTGTAGATGAAGTTGTAGGAGTCAATTGACCCAACCAATCCAGCATACCTGGCTCACCATATGCATTTCCATATGGAGGCAAGAAGAGCTGCATCTATCTGAACCAGTGCTATACTTGGCTTATTATCTTTCCCATACTATTGTGAAGTAAATTTCTTTTTTTGGCAAGTGTTGGATGTTCTACCAGTGTCTTGCTTTATTATAATCCTAAAACTGAACTGGAAAAGCCCGGGTCGGTCTGAGCCCATAGTGGTGTATATACTCCTTGAGTATAACCGAGGTGGATTGGAGAAATAACAAATTGGATCTGAGTAGACTGAGGAAATGGGAAGTACAGTTATTTGAGAGAACATTAAGAAATTGAAGTCTCCCATTAAGAGGACCAGAGATGGAATGGAAGGAGAAACTAGGAGCAGGCTCAACTCAGAGGATGGTCGATAGTTATCATTGAAGTGAACATCAAGGAGGAGAATTTATTAAGGTGGCAGTAGAGGAAGAGTGTGGAGGGTGGCAATGAGGACCAAGGAATATTCCAACTCATCTAACAGGGAAGAGAAAAAGAATATGAGAAAAAAAGCATTACAAAGGATGGCCAGGGGATACAATGTCTTCCAAGGGAAGTCAGGTTTCCATAAGTGCCAAAAGATAGAAGATGTAAGACAGGAAGAGGCCTAAAATGAAGGGAAGTTTGTTAGAAGATCCAGAAAACCCTGTGGAAGGGATGGGCGTTTACTGAGTGGGACAAAATGTGAATAGGGTTGAGATACATGGGAACAAGGGAGGGAGCAGCAAGGGTTAGGAAGAGAAGTTCATTATCACTGAGAAGAAAAATCAAAGAAAGAGGTGGGCATATGATAACCATCGGGGAAGTAGGGCTTGCTGCTATACATGACTAGGGAAAATTTTTCAATCCATCTATTCTTGAAAACTCTCACTTCTCAAAATTAGATGGCTAATTTCCATATTTTTCCATACTTGTTCCATTTGTCAAATGGGGAAACTGAGAAGCAGTGAGATTTTGAGGGACTTTATCTGGTGATATCAGAGGACGGGCTAAATTTTAGAGGGCTGTGAGAATTACAAATGACAAGGTCTACATCTCAATTTTTAGGAATGCAGTGCAGATCTTGGCATTGGACAAATAGCTTGTGTTAACTTAGTCTAAATTTTTCCAGTCTGACTAGTAAAAGCATACCCCTGCCAAGTACATACCTTTCCTGAGAATGTCGGTTTGGTCTGAGAATTCCACTAGCTTGGGGATTTGTTCCACAATGAAGAGTGTCTCATTGCCAAGACTCTCATTGAGCTTCACTTTTTTTAGGTCAAGGACCATGTACTGGTTGTTGTAGGTGCCTGAGGCAGGGAGAACAGGAGGAGTGAGTTAGGCTTGCCATTGTTGGCTATCCCTAAACAAAAGCGATGCAGACATCATGAGACTAAAGGAAAATTGTCTTTTTTGACTGGAAGTTCATTTATAGGGTTACTTACCAGAGTTGTATCTTGAGAAGATATTTGCCCACTTTTTGCCACCATCTGCCATCATATTGGCAGCACGGACCCTTTGCCAAGCCAAAAGGGATTCGGGGATCACCTGTTTTAGTAGGGTAATGTTAAATACGGTGTTGGTGGTCTGCAGCAGGACCAGACCACTGCTGAGAATGTAAAAATCATCCAGAGATTCCAGAAAACCTACCAAAAAACAATATAGAACCATCTTTATTTTGCCAGACTACACAATCACAACACATTTTGCAAAAGTTAAATATCAGTTATTTAACATTCACTGCATTCAGGGATGTGCTGGAGCCAGCTTGAACAAGCTTGAGTGAGATTATTGAAATTTCAGTGCAAGCATTTACACTTTGGAAACTGGCAAATTCTACAATCAGAATTTGGTTTATTATTTCATTGATTGTCTGTCTTGAGAAAGTGATTGAGTAAATGTTAGTGATGCAAACAACTTAAAAGTGTATCATGCATATATTCTACCCCTTCACCTCCAGCTGGTTATTAAATATTTATTAAAAGAAAGATTAAAAATTAATATCCAAATACTTCAAGTATTATGTTTTAATAAGAATTTATTAATAATAACTTGAAGAAAAAGGAAAATGATAGCTTTATCAAAGAGAGAGTTGCCTGGCCCTCGAAAAGCAGGAAGAGAGAGTGAGGTGGTAGAGTTCACAGAAACTTATTTAGTAGCGAACATAATTCAAGGAATTCTGGGAAAAGTAAGGGAATTCTGGGGAATGTAATTCTGGGGTACACAATTCTATTTATACAAAATACAACCATGTATGAAAAGATCTAGTGAGTTATAGTATGCAGTTAGGTAAGTCTGAGGGGCAAGCTACATTGCTCAGGGGATTCAGAGACAGGAGGTCTTGGGTTCAAATCTAACATCAGACACTTCCTGGCTATGAGACCCCTGGGAAAAATCACTGGACCCCCATTGCCTAGCCTTACTGCTCTTCTGTGTTGGAACCAATACATAGTATTCATTCTAAGACAGAAAGTCAAGGTTTTGTTTTTATTTTTACTTCTTAAAGATATATAGGTCCTTTCTTTAGTCCTTGACAGACTTCTGGTTGTCTATCTGGCACAGTGAGCACAGAGGCACTACTACAGCCAGTAAGAAGTTGGCATACGAGCAAGGCTTAGAAAAGTTTTGGGAATCAGCTTTCTAGGCTTTCAACAGTGCAGCGTGAGCCTCTGCCTGTTAAAAATTAAATTAATCTCTACTGATAAAAGTATTATATTTTATGAGGTTTATTAAAGATTATTAGAAAAAAAGGATACAAAATAATAAACCATGTGCTTAGGGTTGATTAGCCCATTCACATTTTACTCACTACATCTTGCCATGTCTGAGTAGAGGGAGAGAGCCCGAAGTAGATGTTACAGCCAGTTTAAATACAAATTGTGATCTCGCCCAGGTGGGGACTCAGGTGAGATTATAGGGAATTCTGGGAAGTACCAAGGACTTCTGGGGATTGAAGTCTGGGTTTCAAATCTCCATTTTACATGCCTATAACGAGGGGGAATGGTGAGGATGCAAAATAGTGAAGATGGAGGCTGCCACCCCAGACTGTGGAGATGGTCACCGCTGAGAAGAACCACAGAGCTCTGCTGGCTACCATGGAGTACAGGGGCTGGGAAACAGACCTCTGCTCCCTCACTGACTGTGAGGTCTACCTAGGACAAACTCCTCCTTTACAATCCCAATCTGAATCGACTTCCCATGGCCAAAAAGAGTTGTAGGAAGACACCAGAAGCCCACTGAGATAAACGTTCTAGGTGAGGCTGCCTGATTTATTTCTTTTCCTTTTCCCTATGTACACTGTACAATAAATGTTGAGGGCACCAAACTCTTTGCCTAAATCGAATGAATATGGTATACTGTGAGAAAAAGATTCCAGATAAGGAATGCAGAGATAGAAAACTAGAGTTCTTTCATAGTTTCACAATCTTGAGCAATATTTTATACCAATTCCTGAGCTAAATAAAATGTAGGACTCTTTGCCTCCTTGGTAGCGTAAGCAAGAAGATAGGAATGCTCTCTAGTGACCAGCAGGAACATTACAGCCTTTTATTTTAGCCTGGCATTTTCTTGTAGGTGCTTGGACAATGCTGATGGGACCACTTGGTTGGTCGCTGTAGTATATCACCATCTGGTGGATAAATGACAAATTACAGTATTGTCTCTGTTCATCCAATGGAACCCTGTTTATTTCTTTAACCCTGACCTTTCATCGTCAAATCAATATCGTGTATTGGTTCCAAGGCTGAAAAGTATTAAGAATTATTAATACTAAAAAGTATTAATTTTTAAACTTTAGTTAATATTAAAAATATTAATACTAAACGTATTGATTTTAATTTTAATTATTTTAATTTTAATTTAATTTTAATTAATTTGATATTAAAATTTAAATTATTAATACTATAAAGTATTAAGAATTAGGGATGATGGTTAAGTAACTTGCCTAGGGTCATACAACTAGGATGTTCCAATTGTCTATTGAACATTCAATGCTCTAAAATTGAATATCCTTTAAGACATCTTTATCCCAACATATCCAAACCAGAACTCATTATCTTTCATTGAAAACTCTTCCCTCTTCCTAAGATTAATATTAGGGATGTCATTATTTCCCCAGGCATCCAGATTCACAACCTAGACATCACTGTCAACTCCTCAACTTCCTAGCCAGTCTGTTGCCAAGTCCTGTTAATTCCACCTTCTTAATATCTCTTAGATGTGTCTCTTTTCTTCTCTGTCTACACCTCCTTATCTCCTTGAACACTGCCCACTCTCTGGTGCAGGCTCTCTTCATCCCATGCCTTGATTTTTGCAATCACCTGCTGCTTCGTCTGCCTGCCTCAAGTCTGTTCTCACTACAGTCCACCCTCTACTTAGCTGACAAACTGGTTTTTCTAAAGTGCACATCTAAGCACGTTACCATCTATTCAATAAATTATGATGGTTAGAATAAAATATAAGCTAAAGAATAAAAGAAAATTAAATCCTAGATTTGCCTTTTAGGACCCATAGGATCTTGCCAAGTTACTTTGCCTCTATAGGATTCAGTTTTCTCATATCTAAAATGAGACAAAAGGGGAAAGAACTGACTACATGACCTTTAATTGCCTTCTAGTTCTAAATTTATGGTCCAATGTGCCAGGTCTTATGTTCAGTAGTAAAGACAAAAAAGACAGAGCAAAACAGTCCTTGCCCTCAAAGAGTTTGTATTCTATTGGGGGAGACAGTAGGTATATCTGTAGTTTTATAGAAATTAAATCCAAGGTCATTTTACCTGGGAAGACTAGCAGCTGTGGAATCATGCAGAAGGGATGCTTGACCTGAGTTTTGAAAGGAATCAGACATTCTAAGAGGTAGAGAGTGAAAAGGCAGTGTATTCAGGAGTGAGAGATAGGAGGTGCAAAGTAATGGAAATACGAGGAATGGTAAGAAATTCAGGTAGGTTGGATTATGCAGTCTATGAGGAGGGGTCATGTAAAATAATCCTGCAAAGGTAAATTAAAATCAGATTGTTTAGAGCTATCAATGCCAACTGAAGAACTGATATTTGATCCCCACCCCACCTCCCTGGAAATTCTTACTTTCTGTCTTAGAATTGATACTAGGTATCAGCTCCAAGGCAGAAGAGTGTAAGGGCTAGGCAATTAAGGTTAAGTGACTTGCTCAGGGTCACACAGCTAGAAAGTGTGAGGCCAGATTTGAACTCAGGATCTCCAGGTCTGGCACCCTCTCTAATGAGACATCTAGCTGCTCCCTTCATATTTTATTCTAAAGGTAATAGGAAGCTATTGAACTTTAATGAGCATGAGAATGACATGATCACATATGTGCATTGGAAAAATCTGTGTGCTGAATAGGTTGAGGAGCAGAAGGAATTGAGGCAATGAACTCAATTAGGAGACTTCTGTAATAGTCAGGGCAAAAGGTGATGAGGAACTCCACAAGGGTAGTGGTATTATAAGTGGAGAGAAAAAGACGAATGTGAGCTACATGGTGGAAGTATAATTGGCAGACATGGCAACTAACTCAATGTAGGATGAGTGAGAGTAAGAAATTGAAGGTGACTCCAAGATGGTGGTTCCTTTGAAAGAAACAGGGATCTTCTGAAGAAGGGTTGACTTGGCTTCTCTCTGGAACATGTTAAGATGCCTATGGAACATCCAAGTCCAAATATCTAATAGGCAGATGTGAGACTAGAGCTCATCTTTAGTGAGATGACAATTAACCCTATGGGAGATAATGAGCCCACCAAATGAGAATGTAGAGATAAGAGAGCTCAATGTATAGAGTACAGACCTATGGGGTCCCCCACTTAAGGGCGGGATATCTGTTGATCCAACTATATATCCCAAAGACTTAGAGGCAGAACAGGTCCCATACATATTAAAATATTAATTCATTTATACTTTTGGTAATATCAAAGAATTGAAAACAAAACAGATGCCTATCATATAGGGGAAAAGTGGTATATGAATATTATAGAATATTATTGAGAAATGACAACTATGAGGAACTGGTATAGACTGAAGTAAAAATAACCAGGAAAACAATAGACGCAATTAAGACAGCAATGTTAATGAGGAAAACCCCAATAAAATAAAACTGAACACTTGTGTAATTTAATGATGAAGCTGACTCTTCCCTGGAGAAGAATCTATTGTCCTGAGAGCTACAGACAAATTATTTCAACATGGTCACTAGTCTTGAGGAACTGGAAATTTAGTTGGGAGGCCAGAATTTAAAAACATAAAACAATTAAAGGCAGAATAGAATAGGAGAGCTAGGGTCATGAAGACAAGTTTAAGTCCTGCCTGTGACACATGTTAATTGTGTGACCCTGGATAAGGAATTTAACCTCTCAGTTCCTGAGAAAGCTCTCTAAGACTACAAGTCACCAGAATTACTATTTTGTATTGGCTAAAGGAATTTTCCATGAAGGGAATTGTCCACATTGCTAAAACCACTGGCCTATTATACCCTCCCCTTCCACTATGCTAGGCATAATGAACAGCATTTTTTTTTTTGCCCCTAGGGCAGCACTAGTTACCTCCAAGGCAAATGGCATTGAATATTAAAAAATAGGCTCTCAATCTGGGACACTGGGCTCTGGGCTGCTGGGACATCATTAGAGGATGGGATTGGAACAGGGAAGAATTTATTCAAGATTAGGAAATGTGCCATTGGGTAACTTCCTCTTGTAACTTCTTGCTAACTGGGTTCTTTCTTCTGTGGAAGGAATGCTGTGGCTTTTAGTGCTCTGAGGCAAAGCCCTGACAGCCCCACCCTAGTTATAAGCTATGGTCCTGAGAACTGATGGTTCAAAGACAAAAGCAAAATCTTATCCTCTAGAAGCTTATATTCTACTAAGGAAATTATATAGTTTACATTATATATATATATATGTATATATATATATATACATATATATATATATAATGTAAACTATATAGACAAGTAAAATATAAGGAAAAGAGTGAAGAAGACCAAGGAGAGATCAAAAGCCTATGTGAGGGGCAGCTGGGTAGCTCAGTGGATTGAGAGCCAGGCCTAGGGACAGGAGGTCCTAGGTTCAAATCTGAGCTCACACTTCCCAGCTGTGTGACCCTGGGCAAGTCACTTGACCCCCATTGCCTAGCCCGTACCACTCTTCTGCCTTGGAACCAATACACAGTATTGACTCCAAAACGGTAGGTAAAGGTTTTTTTAAAAAAAGCTGATGTGAAAATTTGGGGAAGAATCTTAATGGGTGGGAAAAATGAGGGGGTAGTCCCTAAACTGAGACTTGAAGGTTCTCTAAAGTTCTTTGAAGGCAAGAAATATGTCTTGTTTTTCTTCTCTTGCAATATGAATGAATGACAATTTAAAAAAATTATTAAGCTGGAGTCAAGAATACCTGAGTTCAAAATCCTGCCTCAGGGGGTGGAGCCAATATGGACAATCCTTCCAAACTAATCTTTTTAAAGTGCCTCAAAATGACAGGAGTTAAAGACCAACAGCAATTTGAATTGAGGGGGCCCTCCTGCTGAATGCAGCTTGAAAGGCAGGCAGAGAGAGTTGGTTTTCATGGAATAAAGGGGAACCAGAAGCAAAACTGCACACAGAGGAGTTCTGGCCAACCTTGTCCCTCCCCTCCCCCCACAACTGCACCAGATTCTGTGATTGAACATAGATCAACATCCAGATCCCAGGACCTTGGATGCAGCAACAACAGAGCATCCAATATCCCAGATCCATCCCCTTAAAGTCCCAGGCCCTGGCACCACCTCACAGTGAGGCCCAGAAGTCCATAGCATTTGACCCTTTCAAACCTGCACTACTGTCAAGACCTAGTCACAGGACAAAATAGCTCACAATGTAGAGCCTTGCAAACCAGCAGCACGAGAGACAGAACCATCATTTTTCAGAATTCCCAGTCCAAAGGCAAAAAAGGCTGGGAAAATGAGCAAATGGAAAAAGAAACACCCAACTCTAGAAAATTTCTATGGTGACAAAGAGCAAAACAGGATGATAAGGAATGGTGAGATTCAAGCAACCACATGCAAATCTTCAAAGAAAAATGGAAAGTGATCTCAAGCACTAGAAGAACTAAAAAAAGAAATTCAAAAATCAAATAAGACAGGTCAAAGAAAAATGGGAAAAAAATAAAAGCAATGTGAAAAAGCAAAATTGGTCAACTGGAAAAAGAGGCACATAAATCCAATGAAGAAAAGAGTTTTGTTTTGTTTTTTAAACAGAACTGACTTACTGGAAAAAGAGGCAAAAAAATCCAATGAAGAAAAGAGTGCCAGGAAAATCTGAATGGACCAAATGAAAAAAGAGGATCAAAAGGTCATGGAAGAAATTCATTCTTTAAAAATTAGAATTGGGCAAATGGAAGCTAATGACTTCACAAGATATTTAAAAAAATGAAAAAATCAAAAGAATGAAAAAATAGAATAGACCCAGGAGAGACAATTTAAGAATCATTGGACTACCTGAAAGTTAATATCAGAAAAAAAGGTCTTATATTTCAAGAAATTATCAAAGCAAATTGCCCTGATTTTCTTGAATAAGAGGATAAAATAGAAATTGAAAGAATCCACAGATTACCTCCTGCAATAAATCCCCAAATGACACCTCCCAGGAATGTTACAGCCAAGTTCAAGAGTAATCCCTGCCCTTAAGGACCTTATATTCTAATTGACAACATATAGAGGGGAGAGTGGACAAGGTGGGAAGGTTTTGGTCTGAGAAATCACAGGGCTAGTGAGGAGATCCAAAAGAGAGTTGATTGACACATTCTTTCTAGGACTCATGGCAATGTAAAGTATTACAGTTGCATTGTTTTTGGTTTTGTTTTTAAACCCTTGCCTTCTATAGAAGAATCTAAGTATCAATTACAAGTATCTAAGTATCACTTCCAAGGCAGAAGAGACCTAAGGATTAGGGAATTGGGGTTAAGTGACTTGGGATTAAGCTAGGAAGTGTCTGAGGTCACATTTGAACCTACGATCTCCTCTCTCCAAGCATGGTTCTATCCAGTGAGCCACCTAGCTGCCCCATAGTTACATTACACATTGTTGAAATGACAGAATGATGGCATTGATTCATTAAATGACCTAGATTTTTTGAGGGAGCAAATCTGTATTTCAATGTTTTAAGGTATAACAGGAGGAAGATCCTCCTTAATGAAGATCTGCACTTACTCTATAACTGAAGGTGCAAGAGAACTAACTGCCTGGCTAGGGTGTGGGAGAGGTGGGTCACCTGAGAATGCTGAGAGGATGTTCCTTCCTGGAGATAAGAACATGTAATTAAGGGAAATTTTAACAGTCAGTTTAAGCAAATATGATCTCTGCATAGGAAGAGATTAGAGTTGACACCGATAGATTTAGAGAAGTGATAATAATACACACATAGTGATTTAAAGTTTATTAAAGTTCTCAAAGAATTTTAGTATGTATGTAGTTTACCTGGTTTACCCTCATTTTCCAGATGAGAATACTGAGGCTCAAAGAGAGGAACGTACAAGGCCTGCCCCAGAGCCAGGGTTTAAACCCAAGTTTCTATGAACTCTAAGGTCATTACACTTTCCACTGTGCCAACACAGCAGCACATACCTTTCTTCTCCCTCCCCTTCCTTCCTCCTAAATTCATGCTTATATGTTGAATTGGCCAATGGGGGAATTCCAGGAATGTGTGCCTGGGACTCTCCTGAAAATCTCTGGGGACACTATGGGGATATGGGAACTCAGCATCTGTTCATATTGTAGATGACAAACAATCTGGCTGTTTCTGGCCAAGTGGCAGCTCAGAGCTGAAGGATGTGGGTGAGGTAGAGATAGCCCAGTAGGTTTAGTACTGGACTGGGAGTCAACTTTGAGCTCAAATCTGGCCTCAGACACTTACTGGCTGTATGACCCTGGGCAAGTCACTTAACTTCTGTTTGGCTCATCTGTAAAATGAGGATAATAAGAGCACCTACCTCCCAGGGTTGTTGTGGTGATCAAATGAGAAATATTTGTAAAGTGATCAGCACCATGCCTGGCATTTAGTGGGCACTAAATAATTGCTTCCTTCCTTTGAAATGATGAAGTGATTCCTTCACTGGTTGCTGAACCAGAAAAACAATGTACTTTAAAAAGTAAAAAAAAAAGGAAGTTTTTGGTTTGGTCTCTGCTTGAACTCCCTGACAACAAGGATGTTAAATTTTGTTATAATGTGACCTGTCATCTAAGAATCACTGTACTATGCAAAATTGGGCAACAAAAAGCCAAAGAGCTTATGGGAAAAATGGGGTTGGAGTATACTACTCAAAAACTTTATGAGGGACATATAAAAACCATGAACCTAATAATAACATCAACACCAAAGCTAAATGATACATAAACACCACAATAAATAGTGGTGGCATCTAATGTGGCTCTGACAGAAGGTTGCGGGGAGGGTATGGTGTGGTAGTGGATAGAATCCTCTGCCCACATCTCCTAGTGTACAGAAGATATATAATAAGTTTGGAACTTTGGGGGGCAGCTGGGTAGCTCAGTGGATTGAGAGCCAGACCTAGAGATGGGAGGTCCTGGGTTCAAATGTGGCCTCAGACACTTCCCAGCTGTATGACCTTGGGCAAGTCACTTAACCCCCATTGCTTAGCCCTTACCACTCTTCTGCCTTGGAACCAATATATAGTATTGATTCTTAGAAGGAAGATAAGGAAGGGTTTTTAAATATATATCATGGGAGCAGCTGGGCAGCTCAGTGGATTGAGAGCCAGACCTAGAGATGGGAGGTCCTAGGTTCAAATCTGGCCTCAGAAACTTCCCAGCTGTGTGACCCTGGGCAAGTCACTTAACCCCCATTGCCGAGTCCTTACCACTCTTTTGCCTTGGAACCAATATACAGTATTGATTCCAAGATGGAAGTTAAAGGTTTAAAAAAATAAATATGGAACTTTACTTGAAAAAGCCTGAAGTTTGTGAAAATGGGCAACAAAAGGTTTGAAACTTTTGGTTTATTGTGAAGTGGTATCACTTTCTACATTTTCACTATTTGCCACAAAGTTACACATAAACAGAATCAAAATCTGCGTTATGCTCAAGTTGTTCCCTATCATGTTAATTGGATTGGAACAATTTCACATTTTCGAAACAAATGTTATAGCAGAACTGCTAATAGTGTAGTCTGTCCCTGGCCTCTCTAGGAGGGAGTTGGTGGATATAGGCTATGCTCTCCCCCATTGGCATTCCCATATAGACCATGGACTCAAACGGGTCATCTTGGGCTTGGAGCTCTAGCTTGATCTCTGCTTATGTTTCCTTTGTTTTCTTGTTGACTTCAAAACGGATGTGACGAGACTCAGATGTGACTAATGGGTTTTGTAGGTTTGTCAAATAAATGGAGCTGGCTATCAGCAAGGGAAAATTTAGGACCAGACAACAAAAGGCTTGGCCCGAGCCCAGTCGGTTTTACCAGTAGGCAAATACTGGGAGTTGTTCAGACAATTCAGAGCCAAGGCGAAATGCAAAATGCCTAATTGGAAATCCCAGAAACTGCTTTATGAAGCTTTAGGTGAAGTTTAAGTATCAGCAAGTGAAGAATTACAGAGTCTCTTGGAAGGTGAAAGAAGAGAATGTAAAAGCAGACTTAAACCTTAATTTCAAAAAATCTAAGATCTTGGCATCTGGTTCCAGCATTTCCTGGCAAATAGAGGGAGAAGCAATGGAAGCAGTGTCAGATTTTATATTCTTCATTGCAGATGGTGACTGCAGTCATGGAATTAAAAGGCACTTGTTCTGTGCAAGGAAAGCTAGGGCAAATCTGGACAGCACACTAAAAAGTGGAAATATGACCTTTCCAACAAAGGTCCATAGTGCTCAAACTACGGTTGTTCTAGTAGCGATGTATGGCTGCAAGAGTTGGGGCACGAAGGAAAGCTAGGTGCCACCCAATAGATCCTTTTCAATTGTGGTGCTGGAGAAGACTTTTGAGAGTCACTTACCCAGGAAGGAGGTCCACTCAATCAATACTGAAATTAATTCAGACTAGTCACTGGAAAGTCAGAAACTGAAGCTGAGATACTTTGGCCACATAATGAGAAGACACATTGGAAATGGCCCTGCAGTTGGGAAAGGTTGAAGGCAAAAGGAGAAGGGGACAGCAGAGGCTCAGATGGGTAGATGGTGTCATGGAAACAATGAACCTAACTTGAACAGACTTCAAGAAATAGTGGAGGACAGAAGGTGCTGCCATGCCTCCATGGGAGTCTCAAAGATTCAGCCACTACTGAACAACAAGTCTCAGCCTGCCAAAATTATGCTGTTGGAAGTGGTATCATTTTGTACTTAGGAATCTTTCATGTTTTAGCATTTCTTTTGTATAAGAAATAAATACCTCTTCCCCCCTGATTCCCATTGTCCATTGAATACCTTTTTGCTCTTCCACTTGGGAAGAAGTAGCCTCGGCTTAAATAACTTGTCCTCAAGGTCCTGGGGTGAAGGCTGGGTAGTTAAAGAGCAGAGGAATGTGAGGAAACGAAGCCTCACCCTCCTCTCGTTAAAGGCCAGCCTCCACACCTGAGGCTGGCCTTCCTGCCTGGGTCAAGAAAAGATGGACTCCCTAAGGAGAAGTGGCCAGAGTGAGTGAAGGGGAAGCACCTAGCCCCTTGGGACCAGCTTCAGTTCTTTAGTGTTACATAAACATACTATAAAAGGCAATGTGGTTTCATCAAAAAATAAAAATACTTCGCTAGCACATACCCTATGGGAACTATATGCAAGCTGTGGGGTGAGCGATTTGGATGTAATTGAAGAAAATGAGTCATTGGGAGGTACACATTGTGACAGGGTGGGGCTGGGAACAATCATCTTACGCTCAGTTAGTCAGCAGTCGCATGGAAGGGGAGATGAGATTTTGGAGCTATTCAAAAGTGAAGGAGAGAACATTGTACGATGAGAGCATATAATGTTCAAAATAGAGTGTGGACCAGAGAGAGGGCTGGGAAGCAGCAATGGCCTTCTTAGCAAGGGGACTGGGAATAAGTTTTACCAGCAACACATGCATCGAGTGGCTTAGTAGTTAACTGTCCCTTTGTGACACGTAAATATCTATACTATACTATGATATAATATAATAATAAATATGAGAGAATGTGATATGATACAATATAATAATTATATGATATGATATAATATAATAAAGTAATATAATATAATATAAATTATGGCCATGAAGTGGTTAATTTCAAATGCACCAAGTAAAGTCAATGAATATATTAAGCAAATCAGATTTAATTCTACAAATAAAAAAAAATTCTTATTGGGCAACCTATTAATTCCAGGACATGTGCTATAGGGGACACAAAAGTGACTAAGACATGGCCTTTTCCTTTATGGTGCTTAAATTTGGTAGCAGAAATGGGCCAATTCCATAAATAGTGGGAGCAGGGAGGGGACAAAGTAAACGGAGAGCAGTACCAGGCTAAGGTGTGGGATGGATTCAGGAAACAGTGCCGATAGGGCTTGGAAATCATAGTAGGAGAGTAATGGGTATTTATATTGATTTGGGCATTTCTTCTACATATAGCCAAACTGTGATTTAATTGATGGGTTAAATATATAGGTACTCATAAATATATCTCTGTGTATGTATATTCATAGACTAAATCAATTTGTTAAAATATACCCATGTAAATAAAGCCATTGGTATATAAATGCATGTAATATATAGCTATACCCATATGTACATATATATTATACACACAGGATTATTTATGCATCTGTTTATTTCAACACACTTATTCACTATAACATTGATTTAATGTTTACTACGAACATACAAATGCATTTATGTGCACATGTGTGTGACTACATGTCTATTTTGACCCATTAGTTTAATATTATTATTATGTTTTGTTTTGTTTAAACCCTTACCTTCCATCTTGGAATCAATACTGTGCACCAGTTTCAAGGCAGAAGAGTGGTAAGGGCTAGGCAATGGGGGCTAAGTGACTTGCCCAGGGTCACACAGCTGGGAAGTGTTTGAGGCCATATTTGAACCCAGAACTTCCCATCTCTAGGTCTGGCTCTCAATCCACTGAGCTACCCAGCTGCCCCCTTTAATATTATCTTAGATAAGAAAACACCAACAGACAGACACAAGTACATGCAAGGGAGCTATGTCCAATTTTTGGAGGCTTTTTGCATTGCCTTAAATCATCTTTAATTTCCTAAAAGGATCTGAGGAACAAAAATAATTACAGCAGCTAAACATGACTGCTCAATCGTTCTTGTTAATCTAAGCAAGAAAGCTTGTAGCCTATTTTCAATAAGATTACCAGAGCAATGCCCCAGGATGCTGGGGCTTTTCTGAAGCCCTAGTTGTTTGCATGTGTATTCTCTGAAACACATGGGAACGCATCCAAAACAAAACTGGGTAGGCAGATGAGTGAAATCTGAGTTTCATGGGAATCATTCTTTTTGGAATGCTCAATTCAACAAACAATACACTGAAAAGTTCCCAATTTATGTTTCGACATAAATTTCCACTTCCCTGAACAAGAAGAGCTTCAAAGAACTTCCAGGGGATCTTATGAGTTATTTTCTAAGGGTTGTCCATTTTAGGAGCTTCTTCTGATCATATAAATCAGTGGCAACTCTGTCTTGGATGAGACAAACTTAGAGTTTTATAGAATTTCACTAACATATAGAAATGGAAAGTGTCCGATCATGGAAAAAAAATACATATGTTTACACACACATAAAACCACATGAACATATACATGGTTATGTGTATATAAATACATACACATATAAAATATATACACACACACACACACATACAGATCTATCCATACAGACTCATATACTGCGGTATATATTTAGAACTACCTTGCCTGCAGATAGCTCACATGTCAACTCAGGAATAATGGAGGAATGTCCTTATTGATCCCTTAGCCTCATGAATACACAAATATATGCACAAACATATAGACATATGCTACAGCTATCTATATGGATAAAACCAAAAGAAAGAGAATGACAGAGTGAAAAATTGTGGTAAATATGACAGATTAAAAACTAAAATGTATAAGAAACTGTTACAAATATTTGATTACAATTCCAAGTAGATTCTTTAATTTTTTTTAAACCCTCATCTTCCATCTTTGAATCAATACTATGTATACGGTCTAAAGTAGAAGAGTGGAAAGGGCAGAGAAATGGGAATTAAGCGACTTGCACAGGGTCACACAGCTAAGAAGTGTATGAGGCCAAATTTCAACCCTGGATCTCCTGTCTAGCTCTCTATCCAGTGAGTCACCTAAATGTCTCCTCAATTGTTTTAATTATGTATTGTTTTCCTTTGACACAAGGCAGAGTTTTGTTTATTGGAGGTGGGAGATGACTAATCAAAAGGAAAAAAATCAATAAAGTATGTTATAAAAAATTTTAAATGCTCATTCTCACTAACAATCAAAGAAATGCAAATTAAAACAATTTTGAGATATAATCACACCCATCTAATTAGCAAAAATGATTAAAGTGGCAACCCACTGCTGATATAACCGTGGAGAAATAGGTAAGTACATTATTGGAAGAACTGCAAATTCCCAGAATCATTTTAGAAAGCAATCTGGTAGTACATGATAGAAGTGATAAAAAGTCATATTCTTTGACCCAATTATTTTTCTAAAGATATATCCTAAAGCATCATCAAAAGAAAAAATAAAGATATTCAAAGATTTTTATTGTCATTATTTATAATTATATAATACTGGAAAAAACCAAAATATTTGTGAATAGACAAATGGCTGAATAAACTGTGCCATGTTAAGATAATGGATACTATAATGTAATTTAGATGAAAAATACGAGGAATATTAAGAAATAGGTAAAGACTTTATGAAATGATTCAAAGTGAAATGAATAGAATCAGAATAATAAATATTAACTATGGTTATATTAAAAGAAATATGCAGGATTTAATGAATAAAGCTCATGAATATTCAGACTGATCTGGTATTTGCATAATTTGTCCAAATTTGTATGTTATAAAATTATATAGAATTAGGAAGAACTCCAAAGCAGGGCACTGAGCCAAACCCCTTCCTGAACATTGTGCCTAAGTTTATAGTTTTTGTGAATGCTATGTCATTATCATTTAGTTCTGGCCAGGGCTGTAAATCTTTTGTTTAGTTTGAATTTATGAAGTTGGCATTTTGAAATCTAATATGACTTTACCTTCAACCCCATTAAATTTCATCTTATTATATTTTGTCTAATATTCTACCATAGGGGCAGCTAGGTGATATAGTGGATACCATGCTGGACCTAGAGTCAGGAAGACTCATCTTCTTGAGTTCAAATCTGGCTTCAGCCACTTTCTAGTTGTGTGACCCTGGACAAATCACTTAACCCTATTTGCTCAGCTTCTTATCTATTAAATAATTTAGAGAAGGAAATGGCAAAAAAAAATGGTAGTTTCTTTGCCACAAAAAACTCCAAATGGAACCATGAAGAGTTGGACATGATTGAAAAATAACTGAACAACAAATCTTTTAGTCTGGTCAAGATTTTTGTGACTTCAACCATGTAGTCCAACATGTTAGTTAACCTTTCTGGCTTTGTTTCATTTGTGAATGTAATATTTGCATGATCTATATCTTCATCCAAGACAATGATGAAGACGTTAAATGGTATAAAGCTAGGCACAGATACCTGAGGGATTACCTTCCACAATCACATCAACCCATTGATAACTATTTTTTGGCTCTAGTAATTTAGTCACCTTGAAGTCCACCTATCTACTATGTACTGTGATATAGCCCTCATCTTACTCTTGTAGTAGAAGGATAGCATGACAGACTTTGTCAAATGTTTTGCTATAAACTATGTAAACTATATCCACAGTATTCTCTTTCTTGACCAGTCAACTTGGTGACCCTGTCAGAAGCAGGAAATGAAGTTGGTGTGGAAAACCTGTTTTTGATAAAGCCATTATTTCTGAGCACTGCTTTCCCCCCTAGATGTTCCTAATCTATCTCTTTGATAATAAATTCCAGATATGTTCTGGAGTTTTGTTAGGAGTTGAATTTAAGCTTATGAGTTTGCAAATACCTATTTCTTTTCCTTTTTTGAAAGGCATGGTATTTGCCCTTTTCTTGAATTTATGGCACCTTTCCAAGTCTTCAAGATCTTCTCTCTTGTCTTCTATACCAAATTCCCATTATTCATTTATTTTTAAATGTAAATTAAGCTTGATTTTTTTTTGAGGATTAAAGTTAAGAGTATTGTAAATTATAAATATTTTAAAAAATAAATCATTAAAATAGGAACTTCTAACAGGACAGTAATCTCTTGTAAAGGTCAAAATAAAGTCTATTATTGAGAGGATTAGAAAGAGTGAGCATGAGAGAGAACATACTGTCTTGTATAGTCCTCCACCATCTATGGCACCTAGTGAATCTTTTCACTTCTGGCAATGATTTTTTACTTTTTTTTGTTGTTGTTGAGATTTTAAGAGTTTAATTTTATTAAAAATATAGCAAAATAATAGCAGCATTATTAGACATATCTTTACTAATACCATTTAATATTGGCTCTACCCACAAATATATACCATTCATGTAGCACATAATTTCTTCAGATGTTTCAATTTTAATCTCTTTGTTTTATAACCAAGAGAATTATGTAACAAGCATTATTTAATACAACTAAATGAGATCAAAATATGGGATATTACTTAAATATTCAATTGAATTGATTATATAGCTACACAGTAAAGAGCTAACTAAAAATAAACTGCTCTGAAAATCAAGGAATTCTTGGGTAGATCCTTCTCTGCTTCATTCCCTAGCAGTTCATTATCTACTGGTAGCCTAAACTGGTGCAACTTCATTAGATCTAGATTCTCTAGGTGATTTCCAAGAGTTTGAATTTACATTCAAAGCTGGAAGTAATTGTTTATGCTCGAAAGTTGTCTTAGAGAAAGACTGGAGGGACCTAAAAACAATAAAGAGTAAGTTCTTCCAGTATTGTGTTAAGTGCCTCAGAGGTAAAATGCATGCAAGATGGGTCAAAACTTGGCAGTTATTAATTTGAAAAATTAGCAAGGTAAGGCAACATTTAAAAATCAAAAGAGACAAGAAAACCAAATTTATTTAAAATAGTACAATCATAGCTGGCAATAATTTCTCCCCTCTTTTTACTTCAAAGTCCCCTCAATCCTCAAACTACCTAGCTTAACCAATTGGTTGGGTCACTTGACCTGTTGGTTTAGTCCTCATTTCAGTATCTGGATTTAAATTATATCACCAAAGAGCTAATCTTCTCATTGTCCCTCCCAGGCAAGTAAGGGTATCAGAACTGAAACCACAAAGCAGGAGCCTTCATTAGAGGGGATCTCAAACTTTTCCATATCCACTTCTATCTGTAATGATTCCTATGTGTTGGTTGGAAGCACAATCAAGTTTCTTTCTACTTTTACTTCCTTTTGCCTTCCACGATATTGCTAAGGTCAATCTGTGGCTATGTATAGGACTTCCTTGAGACTGAAATATATATGATCCAAATTATCTTCAAATATAGCCTCAATCAATAATACTAGTATGCAAGTAACCTCAAGAACATTTATCAGTGTTTGGTTGTTTTTTTATGGGTACATCTAAAATCTGAAAATGTTAACTTTTCAGTTAGAAGAATTTCCTAGAGAAATAGAAGCATATTGTGTATTCATCCTTCAATATGGCAGAAAAGTCTGCATTCATTTTTGCCCCTCTGCTTCAATTTGAGTGTCTGATAATATGAATATGTAATGACCTTAAATGCCTTGTAAATGAGCACTTCAGAACTAAAGACTATTCACTCAAGTTGCCTAAATCCAAATTAGTGGTGAAATTCAACATTTTGTGTGATAGATAAACAATGGAATTGAAGGGGAGGGCACTTATGGTGCTCTATATTTATACCTGAGGTATATCAAAGATCATGACCAATGTTAGACTACATGGAACAATTCTGAGAACATCTCACTGACCTTGTTCTTTGGTAGTCATTTGGAAGAACTCTGAATAAGATAGTACTAATAATGGAGAGTCTTAAATTCATACTTTAATTCTTCTGAACAGTAATTGTCTTTTTCAAAGACATTTTCCTTTCCTAGACAGCTTTTATCTGCTAAAGACCTTGCTATGCCTTTTTGCCACTTTCTCTTCTAACTTGTCCCCGGTTATTTTCCAAGGTTTCTGAATTCCAAACAAATGCCTTATGAATGAACTATGAGCCCTTACCATTGATGGGAATTAGCACTCCACAGTTATCTGTGGCAAAGTTAAAAAATCTACTCTATTGTCTCCCACTCTGAAAATATAAAAGATCTAAAAATGTCTCTAAAGATATATTCCCATGACTGCTACCTACACTACTATTCCTATTGTTTTGACAGTTTCTAGTGAAGACATTGCTTCCTATACCAACACAAAAATGAAGACCTTCTAATGGTTTACATTTTAAAAACTGGGAATTAATGTTTGTATATATCAATGTATGTCCAGTTTCAAATTGGATTCCTATGTCTGGGGAGTTCTTTTATTGTTCCTATGTTCCTCAGTACTCTTTTTTATTTAGATAAGTCTATCTTAAAATGTCATAACTCATTCTAAGTCATATTATCCAATCCATCCTTCTGTTATAGGAGTTTATTTAATTTTATTCTGTCTCCTTAGGAGCAGAATTTTTTAGGTTAGAGAGAGTTATGGAAACTTACTCTGTCGCTTTGAGAGCATAAGTGTTTACAATCTCACTCTGTCTCTTTAAGGGTAGTTTTTATCAGCAACAGTTGGAGTGAGTCCTGGGCTCCATTTTCTCTGGCTGTCTCAGAGAACAGGAGTTCTGTTTGGTTCTCTGTCAAGAGATCTGACAGTTGGCTTGTGGCAGTTTGATTTGAGAAGAAATACTTTTAGGAGGTGTTAGAGATTAAGATTTATTCATTAGCATAAGGTAGATAGATAGTGAATCATTATCTTAGATTAGTCAGAGTAAGTAGTTAGGCCTGCTTTTGTAAGCAAGAAGAAACTGAAGAAAAAGCAGTTAGATTTTTAGGGTTTATTAGAGATTTTTAGTATAGGGTTTTAATTTAGGAATAGTAATACAATCTAAGATCTATAATCTCCTAGTTTCCTTCCTCCATTTTCATATCCCTACTTCTCTTTAGAATAAACAGGGTCAGTAATGTACCAAACTAATCTCTGCAACTTTTATCAACTGCCTATCAATATTTAGTAACCCCTGACAGCTTTGTCAGACTCCTATACAATATTATTTAACCATAACAGCTTTAGTTTGGTCATAACAACTTGGCAAGTAACAGGATTTCATTTAGCCTATAGATCTTCTAATTTGCAGTCAGTAATAGGGAGAAATGGTAACCATACTCAAAACCATGATTCAAATAGTACAAGAAGAGGTCTCATTGTACCTCTAGGAGCTACCATTACCAAGAACCTTCAGTGAGATACTGCCATCCCATCTCATCGTTTTAGATTACCTGAAACTACTGCCTTTTTTAAAAAATTTGTTTTAGTATCAGGACTTATCCAGGATTGCCAACTATATTCAATAGCTGGTTAGATTTTGGTTAGGAAGAAGAAACCATCAAACTGAAACTAGATTAGCATATCTTGAAGATTTTATACAAAATTAACTGAAACCATCTCTAAGCAAAATGAACTTATAGCTTAGTTTGCCAAATCTGCCTCTAACACTGCTTCTAATACTGCTAAAAAGATAGCCACTGCTTCTAGTAATTCCAACAAGCCAACTAAGCCTAAAACACAGAAAAAAAAATGAAAATACCATATTCCCTCTAGGAGACATGCCAATGTTCAATCCAGAAAGAAAATTAATCACTATCAGGCACCACAGACCATTTACCCCTAATGATATAGAGGGATTTAAGTGGAGCACTACTTCATTTGAGGAGGAGCCCATAGCAGTGATTAAAATAAAAGATAGAAACCATCTGTAAGTAGTGCAACCCAACCTGGATAGATTTTGAATATTTATGGGACAAACTATTAACAAAGACAGAAAAGGATAAAGTAATTAAACTAACTAATGAGGCTTGGGGCATGGTTCACTGGCCTCAGATTGATGCTCACTGGGACTTGAACAATCCTTTACATTATGAAAGAAATGCCAAGCCAACTTTATCAGACTCCTATACAATATTATTTAACCATAACAGCTTCAGTTTGGCCATAACACTTTCCAAGGCTACCTTACACTATGGTACTCATTCCTATATTCAAATCCCAGAAAAGAGTTCTTTACTTTTACTTTTAGTATCTCACAGTTCTGCTCCCTCCATGAGAAGGAACACCTGCTAAAGTTGCTTTCCTAATTTTTAAATTTCTGCTACATGTTTACCTGAATGATCTCACTCTGTCTTCCTTCACTGCTTTCAGAAGCAAACATGTAATAGATCATGAATACTGACATTTCCCCTGCCAAGGAGAATGATCTTTGGACTGGAAAATATAGAACACAAATAGATAAAAGGAAGTAGAAAACCAGATAGTAGAAAAGCACCTAGCTGCTCTTCATAAGTTGAAGTCACCAGGCCCAGGTAAACCAAAGGTATGTTTATTGGGCGTTGTGATGGGTAAATGACATTTAAGAGACTATGGAGAATGAGAGGGGTGAGAGGTGCTACAGGACTGAAGAAAAGTAAATGTCATTCTAGTTTTTAAGAATAGAAAAAGAGTAGATCCTGTTGAACTCCAATTCCCTGCAAAATTATAGGATATATTATTAAAGGTATGGTTAAAAGGCAGCTATGTGGTTTAGTCATATTACTAAACCTGGAGTCAAAAAGACCTGAGTTCAAATTCAGCCCCAACTACTTTCTGACTTTGGGTCAGTAGGAAACTCACTTAACCTGTCTACCTCAAGTTTCCTCATCTGTAAAAATGGAGATAACATTAGCACTTAACTTATGGGGTTGTTGTGAGAAACAAGTGAAATTATGTCAATATGATTCACCAAATTACTTTTTTTTTTGTCAAATCACTTTGATCAAAGTATAGATTAAAGTTTTCAGAATTTACTACTTGGTAAAAAATGTTGGCACAATTGGAAAGTTGTTTGGCAGAGACTAGGTATAGCTCAATATCTCACACTCTTCACCAAGATCAAAATGAATACACGACCTAGTCATAAAAGGAGATATAAGCAAATGAGAAGAATGGGGAACATACTACCCATAAGATTTATGGATAAGAAAGGAATTTATGAATTAACAAGAGATGAAAAGCATTGTGAGACTTAAAATGATTAATTTTGTTTACATTAAATTAAAAAGTTTCTGTACAAATAAAACTAATATAGCCAAGATTAGAAGGAAAGCGGAAAATTGAGGAAAAAAATTTATAGGAGCTATTCCTATTTTATAAGTGGACAAAAGATATGAACGGACAGTTGTGAACTTTAGATTACTCCACCCTACTTAGTCTAACCAAAACAGGAATGTCTACACCCATACTTAAGGATTAAGTATTTAGGAGGAAGGCCTATGACAGACATGTGCTAGCAAATGACAAATCAGAAACAACTGACAGACCCCTGGGCTGTCCTAAGTCAAGCTTAAGCTACCATTGCTACATGTGAGATGCAGGAAAGTGATGTTAAAAACCATCTATATATTTTGCGTCACTTCTTCCCTCCGGCCTTTTTCCGCAGAGAGGTGGTTCTGGCGTCAGCTTGTTGAGCATTTCAGCATCTTGGCATGGTGGAATGTATTGTCTGGTTTTGGCAGTGAGTTTTCCTTGATACTATATTGGGAGAAGCTTAGTAGTTCAGGTGAGGCATCTTCACTGAGCTTTCTTGGAGTTTAGGCTGATTTTTTTCTCCTTTACTTTCCAAACACTATCCTCTTGGGAAAGCCTCTAATCTTCTTCAAAGACCTCATGGCGGAGGTCTTCGAACTCCCCCTGGCAAAAGCCAGGAGGGAGAAATCCTCTACCCCCCTCTCTCCCTTCTCCTTAATTCCTTCCCTCTATGATTAAAATCACCATGAATTTCCAACTGACTTGGGTATTTTATTTGGGATTTTCTCTGGTGACCAAATTAATTTAGATTAAGTCATAACCCTAAAATTACCTTTACATAGTTTTTGGCTAAAGAAATCAAAACCAAATGTAGGTATATGAAAAAAATGCTCTAAGTCATTACTGATTAGAGAAAAGCAAACCAAAACAATTGAGATATCATCTCACACTTCTTAGATTTGTTAAAATGACAAATGTTAGAGGTGATGTAGAAAAATGGGGACACTAATACACTCTTGGTAGAACTGTAAATTTATCCAATCATTTTTTAGAGCAATGTTGAATTATTCCCAGAGTTATAAAACTGTATTGCTGGGAAGATGAGATCAAGGAAAAAGGAAAAGAACCTATATTTTCCAAGATATTTATAGCAACTCTCTTTATGTTGGCAAAGAACTAGAAACTGAACAGATGTCCATCAACTGAGGAATGACTGGACAAGTTGTGGCATATGCTTGAATATGAATTATTATGAAAATTAAAAAAATATGAATATGACTGTACCATAAGACATGATGAGCAGGTCAACTTTCTTAAAACTTGGAAAGATTTATATGAAGTAATGAAGAGTGAAATGAACAGAACTAAGAGAATAGTATACTCAGCTATAGACTAATATTTGAAGAAAAACTTGTGAATGTCCACCTCCAGAGAATGAATTGAAAAAAAATGAAACTTGAAAGATACAATCATCTTTATATATCTTTTTGTCAAGTGAGACCTTCTTTGGTGTGGGAGGGGAAAGGGGCTGAAATATCTGGGAATCAATTCTATTAAATAAATTTTTAAAGTGAAAATTTAAAAAATGTATGGAAGATTTCTCCAAGTCATTATTAGCATGAAAATTAAAACCATTTAATGTTAACCACATACTCATAAAATTGGCAAAGATGACAAAAGACAAAAATGACATCTGTTGGAGGGACTGTTGGGAAGAAATGAACACTACTGTCTTGTTGGTCAAAGTATGCGTTGGACCACCCACTGGGGAAAAATATTTGGAATTATGCTGGAAAAATAATTAAGGGATACGTATCCTTTGACCCGGACATATAATTACTAGGCTACTTTAAAGGAACACAAAAGGAAAGGTGCTACATATACAAAAAACATTGATAGCAGAACTTTTTGTGATACCAAAGATATGAAAGCAAAGTGAATACCCATAATTTGGAGAATAGGTAAAGAGTTGGTGCCATATAAATATAATTACATATTATAGCACCATAAGAAATAACAAATATTAAGAATTTAAAGAAACTTGGAAAGATTCATATTAAATTTATATACAGAGTGAAGCAAGCAAAACTAGAGACTGCAGAGTCCAGTAAGCCACAATAGTGAAAGACATGACATCTCTCATCAAAACAACCACCAATCTTTCAATCTGAGACTATTGATGAAATATGCCTCTCACCTTTTGGCAGAGAGGTGGTACACTTTAGGTGTAGAATGAGGTACATTATCAGATGTGGCCAAAATGCCAGTTTCTTTTAATTTAACAGACTCATTATTGTTACACGAGAGATTTCTACTGGGGCTGTGTGTGTGTGTGCATGTGTGCGTGTGTGTGTGTGCATTTGTTGGAAAAATGATAGCATTGTGAAGAAAGGATCAACACAGCAATAATCTTAAAGATAATTTTCCTTTTTTGACATACGTACTAGACTCAGATCCGGGGGATGTTTTAAATGTGGTCTCACAAAGATTTTAGCAAATATTTAACAAAGTCTCTCATATGATTTCTGTGAGGAAAATAAAGAAATGGGAAGAGACTTAAAAATGAATGGGAGGTGAGGAGATAAGAGTCAATACATGTAGAATTATTCTAGGAGTTTTCCTTTGAAAGGGAGATTTAGGACAATAGCATGATAGAATGGCAGATTTGATGGCAGGTCTTTCAAGGAGGAGAAAAAGAAACAATAATTACCCAAGGCTCTCAACCTAAGTGTCACCCTCCACATCTCAATTTTCTCTCACTCCCCTCCCTTTGCCCGGACACTCACCCCATGTTCAATCTGTTGCCTCTCACTTCTATCTTCATATAGAAGATATATATATATATATATATATATATATATATATATATATATATATATATATAGGCTCCTTTCTCTTTTCTGACACTAACACCACTCTGACCCAGGCTCTCGTCACCTAATGCATGGACTGTTATAGTAGCCTGCTGATTGTCCTCCCTGCTTCAAGTCTATTCCTCTCTAGATCATTCTCTACTCAGCTGTCAAATTGATCATGGTACTATGTCACCCCCTTATTCAGTAAGCCCTTGTGACTCCACTATCTCCAGAATCAAATATAAAATGCAATTTGTCCTCCTCACCTTTCCAGTCTTCTTCCACCTTGTCTCCACCATGTACTTATTCCATGAATCAATGTCATTGATCTCTTTGCAGTTCCTCACAGACTCTTCATAGCCTGAACATGAGCATTCACACTGGCTGTCTCCCTAGCTTCCTTCACATCTTAGCTAAAAGTCTCATCTTCTACAAGAAGCCTTTTCCAAATCCCCTTTATTTCCAATTTAACTGGTATATATTTTGCTTGAAAAAGTTTACATGCCCTACCACCTTCCTTCCATTAGACTGTGAGTTCCTTGAGAACAGAGACTATTTTTTACCTTTCTTCATAGGTCTAGCATTTAGCATAGTGCCTGGCATACAGTAGGCACTTAATAAATGTTTATTGATTGATTGACCATTGTGCTTTTTGTAATCATTTGGTCTTTTACTATGGTAGTACATTTATGCAGGTAAACTAAATAAATTATTATAATTGAGGTCAGTGTTATTTCTCTTGTCCATTTTCCATTTCTCATTGCTGATTACTTGTATAAATATTTCAGGACTGAGTTGTTTCAATTATTCATCATATATTTTTCTCATTGTTATTTTTGCTTTTTTACTAATCCTGATGATCTTTGCCCTGATGAGTTGGTGATTCAGGGATAATTCCAGGAGGGCACTGGTAAATATTTAATAACTAGATCTCCAGAAAAAGAAAGAAAATGCTTGCTTCCCCTAATTTTAAGCTTAATCTGCATTATTTTCCTTGTCACTTTCTTAAGTCTAGAAATTAACAAAACAATAAATCATGCCCTGATTTGTAGTATTTGCTGATTTGAGGTGTAAATACTGACACTGAAAATTTTACAATCAGCAGTTAGTGGCTAGTTCAAGCTGGGGCCAATACAACCCTGGATAAGCCATCAGCAGAAAGCATTTCCTTATTGATTGAAAACCTATTTGACTTCTTGTGATCTGTTCATGGTACAAAATGAAGTCTACAAATCTTTGGCTTCCACAAAGCTTTACCCTGATGCCTCATCATAGCACAATGACTCAGATTTCTTGAAGTCTATGACAAGTGGAACTAAGACTTTCACACTCTGTATCATGTTGGAAAGGTTTTGAATATGGCCCAGGGCATATACTGAGTCTGTTTGCCAAAACAGACAAATTTTTTAGCTGATGGCATATTTTTGTCATTACAAACCATGAAACAAAGAAAATTACAAAATGGCTCTCTTCTTGCTATTAGTAAAAGCAGGTTGTAGTCAGTGGAAGGATAGGTAATGAATACTTCTTGGGGAAGCAAACAAAAGAAGCAACAGAGTTGTTTTTAGCTTATGTCCAAAGACAGCAAGAAATATTGTGTGGGATATCTGATCATCTCATTTGCAATTCTAATAATATGGATTTACAAAAAGGGAACTATGAAGATAATTGCAGCTTGTATACATTAGTTACTGCTTCTCAGATGCTGAGGATGAGGAGGTAGAGAAATTCTACTAAGAATTAAATAACATCTTCCTAATTAAATCAACATACACTGTGATTTTCACTGCTTTCAATGCAAAAGTTGGAAAAAGTGACATTTGTGAGAAATATACAGAAATGCAGGGCTTAGGAATTAAGTAAAGCTTGAAAAATTTCCACCAAAACATAGTAAGTTTACTTTAAGCTTAAAAAAAAAAATCAACATTGAAATTAAGTCTTCTTTCAATAGAATGTAAGTAACTCTAGGGCAGAGACGGTTTCTTTTTTGTCCTTGTGTCCCAAGAGCCTAGCACAGGGTCTGGTGGATAGAAGATGCTTAATACTTGCTACTTGATTGATAGATTCTTTGAGTTTTCATTATAGAGTTACTACTGCCAGTTCTCATCTGAATTCAATATAGAACACTTTTTTTCTTCAAATATTAACAATTTCCAATTAAGTCAGTTTTGAAAAATGTCTCTAAGATAAATATAACTGCTATAAATGCAAAATGAATATCATTATTTTAAAAATTCCTCCTACAAAGAGCAGATTTTGGAAAATCTTTTTCTGCGTCATAAAAATATTAATTCAGACAATCAGCTAGAAGGGTTCTTATTATATCATCCAGTTCAATTCCCTCAATTTAAAGATGTTAAGCTTCTTTTCTGAGCATTACCACAGAGGTGCCAGACTTGAGAAATGGCTTTTCCAGAATGTATCAGTTTGGCAAAGTCTTTTTGAACCAGACTTTGGAAGCTTTTGTGAAGAGGAAATCAGAAGATCATCTGTCTTGTTCATGGCATATAGCATTAAGAGTGAGTAGTGAAGCTGATTTTTTTTGATATCTAGTCCTCTGTCACCTTCCTCCTTGATTCTGAGTCTTGCTTATTATGAGGATGGGTAGCTGAAAAGTGATCTTTTTCCTTAGGTGAGAACTGATGGAATAAAGAGATGTTTTTGTGGAACATCTAGAGGGAGCTTTGCTTCCTGCTACTTCCTATTGCCTGGAAAAGCTTGTTTCTCAGTTAAATTGGTAAACAATTTCTTCCTGGGCTCTTCTTCCTCTAAGAGAAAGCCAGAGTTTATCCCTACTTCAGCATGAATCCATGTTGAGGGATGAAGGGAAGGAGTAAACACCAGGATGTCCCACAGATATGGGAGACTGATCATAATTATGCTCTTAGACAAATACAAGTTTGTCATAAAAAGGTTAGTGTATGAGCAGATGCCACAAATTATATCGAGACAGACCTAACATAGGCAAGCTCTTTAGGCAAATGCATACCCAGTTAGCTCATGGCAGGGACTTGGGGGCGGTGTTTAATACATCACTGGACAACTCTATCACAAATAAGATTGTCCTCACTGAACCTTTACCAAGATGAGAATTCAGAGTGCTTAAGTTACTTCAGTTCTTCAATGAGAGTCAGAATTTGAGCCTCATTCCTCATTTCAGACATTACTGTTTCCAGCCTGCCAATACTACCGCAGAGGACATTAATTGGAAATTTATGATCCCTCAAATAGGATTATTTCAATTTCCTCAAACAGACGTATTTCAATTCCACTTGCTATAATTGACTAGACTCCTTTGTTTTTTTTTTTATCGACAATCCTATGTAATAATTATTACTATTTGATTCTGAGCCATTTCATATTTCCCAAGCCATGAAAATAGATTCACAATATTATTTAAAGCTTTTCAGTATCTTTGTACTCTAAGTGTGATAAGTGATCACTGGGCCAAATGACCAAAACTGACTGCAACCAAGAGAAAAACCAGTTTTCATTCATTTAGAAGCATTATTTTAAATATATGGATGACTTCTTGGGAGTACTGTTAACCTACTTAGGATTTCTATATTACCTGAATGGACTAAAATAATATTTCTTTTTTTTTAAATTCAATAATTCAAACTTTTCACTAATTGTAGACACATCCTATATTCTCTTTTCTTTTCTTCTCTTCTCTCTCTTTCCAATAACTTTGAATCACTTAAAGGCTGATTTTGCCTAGTTACCTGGATAGCTGCTGAATGAATGACGAGAACTTTTAGTCATTGGATCTTTGATAGAGAAGTCCCAGTGTTTGTATATCCGAAGTGTAGATGCATATGAGAACCAGCTTGAATGAGAAAAAAGGATGTTCTCAAACCCAGGGAGGACCTATGGTCAAAGACACAGCAAATCAAACACAAGCCTACAGAGAATGAATCATTTGTTTTAAACAAAGGATGATTACAAGGATTAGAGAGACACAGGAAAATAGGACACATACATCAGTGTGTTGTTCTCTTGACATTTTTTCTTACTTTTCCAGACAGCCTAAGTAGCAGCCACCATTTATGATATTTGTTAGTGCAGGGTGAGCCATTAAAACTTAAAACTGACTAAGAGTTTGGGGATATCCTGTCTGGTTTGCTTAGGGAGCTCCAAATTAATTATTTAACTTTGTCAAAGAAGTATGATGGGAAATGAAACCTTAAGGCATGAGTTAATATCCACCCTATTTTTTTTTATCATGAAGGAAGGATGGAGGTCAATAGCTATTCACTCATAGAAAGCTCTTCAGTTACAAATGCATTTTATATATATCAATGAATCTAATGCTCAAAACAATATTTCAATTCTGTGGATTAAGTAACACAAGTGTTATTATCCCAGTTTTTTCAGATAAGGAAAAATAAGTTTAGTGTCTACAGTAAAATATTTACAAAATGGCATACAATGATATTAAGAGTCCAGAGAGGACACTATCAGTCTATGAGGACTGAAGGAGAAAATGTCATGCCACCCCTCTGATTTGAATTCTTCTGTTTAATTGGCTAGCAAATAAAGCAGCTCCACTTTTGCCTAGCATTCAAAGTTCCATATACTGTCATCACCTTTATGTCATATTAGTCTTCCCTAGGCACTATTCTCCAGTCAAACTGGGCTATTGATTCATCATCTTCCATATATCCCTCTCCCCTCTACTCTTTAATGTCTTTGCTTCCAGTGCTGCCTATACCTAAAATGCCTGGCTTATGCCTTAACTCTCTTCCTTTCATTGGCTGAATTTCTATTCAGACTTTAAAGTTCCATTTATTCTTCTTCCAAAACATATTCTTCAAACTCTCAGTAATGATTTTCCCCTCATTGAGCTACACTTAGATGTAGTGCTTGTGACTGAACCTTTGCAATGCATTATTTTTTATTACATTTATCTTAAATGAATGGATTCAATAAATCAATAAATTCATTATTTGAATGAATGAATAAAAAATAAATTTAAATAAAATAAAAAGCATTCTAAGCACTTGCTATGTGGTAGGTATACAAATATTAAAGGTAAGATAGTACCTACCTTCAGGGAGCTTATACTCTAATGGAGAGGACAAACACAGGGAATGGTAGTCAAGGAGGAGTGTTATGGGCAAGAATGTCTTAGGGATGATGTTTTAGAGAAGTTAGTTGACATGTATTTTCCAGGGATGACTATGTAGATTTTATTATTGGACACAATGAGGTGGTTTAGTGGATAGAGGGCCAGGCTTGGATTTGGGAAATCCTGGCCTCAGACACTTCCTAGCTGTGTGACCTTGGGCAAGTCACTTAATCCTAATTCCCCAGCCCTTGCTGCTCTTCTGTCTTGGAACTGATGTTGTTTTTTTTTTAATCAATTCTAAGGCAGAAAGTAAGAATTTGGGGGGGGGGGAGAAGATTTGATTACTGTCCCCAGGCTTAAGGTAGGAAGCAAGATGGGAATAGTATTAATATATAGTATTGATTTCAAGATGGAAGGTAAGGGTTTAAAAAAAAAAATGGAGGGGGTGAAAGGCGGCTAAGTGGCTCAATGGAGAGGCAGCCAGGCCTAGAGATGGGAGGTCTTGGGTTTAAATCTGGCTTCAGACACTTCCTGTCTGGGATGTAGGGGCCCTGAGCAAGTCACTTAACCCCAATTGCCTAGCCCTTAACCCCCTTCTGCATTGGAGCCAATACTTAGTATCGATTCCAAGACAGAAGGTAAGAGTTTAAAAAAAGAAAATGGAAGGGTTGATCTAGATGTCATCAAAGGACGCTTCCAATGCAAAATAGGTAGAATAAGGGAATAAATAAGAATAAGGGCAACCCCTCCCCCCCATCATTTTTTGTCCACGAGGACAACAAAGTCCTGTTGATACTTTGGCTCTATACTAGTGCCAAGGACAGTTGTCTATGCACAGAGCAGCTTGGTAAAATATTATTTTAATTGAGAAGAGTAGCAATGCCAGCACATAGAATGCTTGAAGGCTCACAGAGTACTTTCTTCACAACAGCCTTGTGAAGTGGAGAATCCAGGTATTATTGTCAACCCAGCAATCAGCTATTATACATGCACTGAGAGGTATCTTGGAACAGCCGGCAGGGCACTGGATGTAGAATTAGGAAGAGGTGAGGTTGAGTTGAGTGTCAGATCCCTAATTGCTGTGTGACTATGCATAAATCTCTTACTCTCTGAACCTCAGCCTGTTTGACTACAACAGAGGGTGACTGCATGGCTCAAAGGAGATAATGCATATGAAGTTCTTTGCAAACTTTAAAGTACTACATAAATATGGTTGTTGTTATCATTGTTGTTATCGCTGACTTACAGACGAGGAAAATTAGACTGAGAAGGGAAGTTACATCATTTGCCAGAGTCCTCCCAGTGGGTGGGGAGGTGGCATGGAAGCACAGGTCTCTTCATTCCAAGTCCGGCACAATCCACTTCATAAATGCAGCATGTTGAATTGCATTGGGCACACATCCACATTCTTCAATACTCTAATGATGTGTCAGTGTGGGTATTCCCTCCATGAATGCAGACTGTAATCTGATTTAGTACACTGCCTCATAGAGTCGCTGTGGCCAAAACCTTCATCACTTTGCAACCAACCCCTAAATTCTGATTTCAGGGGAAATGACAGTCTCATCACCACCCCTTCACGCCTTCTTATTGTATATGATTCCTGTCCATGTCCTTCCAAAAACTCAGTCACTGTTTTTGAGACCCAAATCTCTTAATAGTATGAGCACAGGAATGCAGTAGTCAGGTTATATATGTTTTCTTTTGCACTTCGACACGACGGCATGCATCCTTTTTTGTTCATGCATCTCTTCCAAATGTGGAGAGAAAAATGGAGCCATGAAGACTGGGATCAGTTTTGAGTTTTTAAGCTGTGACATGAGACACACTAAAATAAAGCTTAAAACCTTCCCTACTAGTGGTTGGAGTCTGTAAAATGATGGGACCATCAATATAGAGTTGGAAGAGAATTCAGAGGCTCTTTTGCCTGACCTCTTTCATTATACATAGGAGGGAAGCTGAGGATCAAGAAAAGTAAAGTCACTTGTTAATGGTAATACAGGGAGTAATTAGTAAGCAGAGTTGGGATTTGAACCTAAGACTTCTGCCTGTAGAACCAGTGCCATTTCCACTGCAAAAAATTGGTCTGAGTATGGAGAATATTATTGCTTTCATCTTACTATTAAATAAATAGCAACATTTAAGGTCTAAAAATATCACTCAGATATGGCCTCAGACACTTTGTAGCTGTGTGACACTGGGCACTTAAATCCAATTTCCTAGCCTTTACTGCTATTTTGCCTTGGAACCAACACTTAGTATCAATTCTAAGAAAGGGAAAGAAAGAAAAGAAAGAAAGGAAGAAAGGAAGGGAGAGCGTAAGGGAGAAAGAGAGAAAGAGGAAAAAAGGAAAAAAGAGAAATAGAAAGAAAAAGAATGAGAGAAAGAGAAAAGGAAAAAGGAGAGAAAGGAAGGAAGGAAGGAAGGAAGGAAGAAAGAAAGAAGGAAGGAAAAAAGAAAGAGAAAAGAAGAGAGAAAGAAAAAGAAAGAGGAAGGAAGAAAGAGGAAAGAAAGGAAGAAAGAAAAAGGAAGGAAGGAAGGAAGGAAGAATGGAAGGAAGGAAGGAAGGAAGGAAGGAAGGAAGGAAGGAAGGAAGGAAGGAAGGAAGGAAGGAAGGAAGGAAGGAAGGAAGGCAGGAAGAAAGAAAGAAAGAAAGAAAGAAAGAAAGAAAGAAAGAAAGAAAGAAAGAAAGAAAGAAAGAAGGAAAGAAAGAAGGAAATAAGAAAGAGAAAAAGAGAGAAAGAAAAAGAAAGATGAAGGAAGAGGAAAGGAAGGAAGAAAGAAAGATAGAAAGAAAGAGAGAAAGAAAGAAGAAAAACAAAGAAAGAAAGCAATCCATATATCCTTTCTGAGAGGTCTGTAGCACCACAGTAGGATGGACCCCTGCACACCTGTTATACATTACTTTTTCTGATTCAATTAAATGGTTTTAATTAGCCTTATGTTATTTGCCTAAATATCTGTTAGCATGGTAATAATTGACCTGAGCTCAAGTTAGAGGTTCTGCATTTTAACCAGGGGTTGAGGCTTGAGCCATCTGAGGTCCACTTTGCAGAAATCTCTTCCACAAATATGAACTTCAAGTATGTGAGGAGATGGTGCTCTCTGACACATAGGAAACATTTACGATGTAATACAACCAAGACTTCACATCTTCTAGACTTCACTTCATTGGTTTTAAAACACTAATGCTGACAACAACCTTTTCACACTTTTGAGACTTGCTGTGTTTGGAAAATAAAGCATCTGGCGGCTAACCTTATGGTGATGAGCCATTCTCGATTTAGGTAGGCTAGTCCTTAGATGACAGACATAGGATTAATTTCCAGATTGAGAATACAAATGTCCTTCCAGCTTGGTAGGATCTGATGCTTTGTGGCAAAACCCTTTGATTTCTGTGTCACCTCCATGTCATGATGAGGGATCAGAATTATTGTGCCTTAGAGAAGGTTTGTTTGTACAATTACATAATGAGAAAAGCCCCCCCCCCCCATCTTTATATACATGTATGCACAAAAACACACAAAATGGGACTATTGGAAAATCTTACCTTAATAAGAACAGAGCAATGACCCATTTCATCCACCTCAGAATGGTCCAGTGAGACATTGCCTGGGACCATTAGTGAGGGTAAAAGGTCCAGTGTATCTCCAATAGCATTCAGGAACTGGACCTGGAAAACAGTCAAGGGCTGGGAAGGAAGAATAAAAATTATAATCAGCTTTGATTTCTAGAAGCCAGGCTGTTATAATTCCATTTCTGTTCAACTAGAGCATTTTCCCTTTAGGCACAGGCTCACCAAGTTATCTTGGTTGAGCAATGATAAAGTCATAACAAAGACTGGCATGTGTGACTTGTGGAATCTGTCTTAGAACTTGATATTCTTAACCCACACAGAAAGGATTTACCATCAGGACGGGTGTTATATTTAAATAATCAAGATACCTGGCTGTCAGTAAAGCAACAGAGAGTCCAATGGAATTTTATGACTCATAAAAGGCAGGAATGAGCTGCCCAAATGAATTCTAGTTATTTGGCCTAGATGAACTATATGTACTGTACCAAAAGACCTGGCTAATGTGACTCCTAAGCTATGACCAATCATCTTTAGAAGAGAGTGGTGATGGGGGCAGCTGGGTGATTCAATGGATAGAGAGCCAGACCTAGAGATAGGAAGTGCAGTAGCCTAGCTGTGTGACCTTGGGCAAGTCATTTTATCCCAATTGCCTGGTCCTTACTGCTTTTCTACCTTAAACCAATATATAATATTAATTCTAAGTCAGGAGGTAAGGATTTATTTATTTTTTAATAAAAAGATAGCAGAGATGGATAGATACATCATAGGACAACAGATGGGAAAATTCTTTTCTCAAGCAGGCTACTGACTGTTGGCCACCAAGCTTGACTTCATTTCTTAGAATTTTGAGGTGGTCAGTCAACATTTAAAAAGAGAAAAAAAGGGGTAGGAAAAGTTGAGTACAGAGAACCAACATGTCTTCATCAAGAGCAAGTTATTCAATTTAGTTCAAAATTATGGGAATTTTGTTTGTTTCAAGTTGTAATTTCATCTCTGACACACCTTGGCAACTTATTTCTCTTTCTCTTTCTTTCTTTGTTTCTTTCTCCCTCCCTCCCTTCCTTCTTCCCTTCCTTCTTTTCTTCCTTCCTTCCTTCCTTTCTTTTTTCTTCCTTCCTTTCTTTTTTCTTCCTTCCTTTCTTTTTTCTTCCTTCCTTCCTTTCTTTTTTCTTCCTTCCTTCCTTTCTTTTTTCTTTCTTCCTTCCTTCCTTCCTTCCTTCCTTCCTTCCTTCCTTCCTTCCTTCCTTCCTTCCTTCCTTCCTTCTTTCCTTCGTCCCTCCCTCCCTCCCTCCCTCTCTCCCTCCCTTCCTTGAATCTCCTTGATCACACTTCCCCTCCCATTTGGGGAACCATCCAATCTGCCAGACTGAATACAGGTAGAGTAAGCAAGTCATTTTCAGTGTAGGAAAAGAGAGCAGGGAGAAAATTTGGAGGAGGGGTGGAAGGGAGAGGGAAGAATTGCTGTTATATATAACACTGATATTTAGACTTTATAATATATTAGACATTTTTAGAAAACTACAGTAATATTTTCATATGGAGAAAGCACCATAAACTATTATAATTATTTATTAAAAAAAACCCTTACCTTCCTTCTTAGAATCAATGCTACACATTGGTTCTAAGACAGAAGAGCAGTAAGGACTAGACAAAGTGAGTTGCCCAGGATCAAATCTCTAGGAATTATCTGAGGCTAGATTTGAACCCAAGATCTCATCTCCAGGCCTGGCTCTTTATCCATTGAGCCACCTAGATGCCCCATAAATTACTTAGTAAGCACAAAATTGTCCTCTAGTAACCTAAGAGAGTTTATGCAGTTTCCAAAATGCCAGAAGTATATGTAATTTGGGGCAAAATATAAGGTCAGTTGGCGATGGGTAAGAAGTATGAGCCAGGAGGAAGATGGAGCCTCTTGAGACACCAATATTTGGTCACTACTTGGGAGTTTCTGAGGATGGGGTGAAGGAAAGGGGGAACAGTGGAGTGAGGAATGGCAGGTCCGTGGTAAAAATACACACCCCACTAAGCTATATTGGTAGCTTCTTATTTTACCTAATTATTCATGCTGACTTGGTGCAAAGCTCTTTAAGGTCTTCACAGGTATCAGAACTATCTAGATTTGGTGCCCTGGGCCAAAGCCCTAGTCTAGATAAAATAAAATAAAAAATAAAAAAGATACAATTTTACAAAGCACTAATGTAGGCTACAAAGAGACAGATTTACATATTGTAGGAGAATCTGCACCAAAAGCATAATACATTACAAGTATTACAAGATTTAAAAGAATATTGATGTGTTCTTGCCAAAACTCTTAGGTGGCTTAACCATGCCATAGGTCTCTATTCAGTGTAAAATATATTCTAAGTATAGTTCCTTAGACCTCTTCTTACCTTTCTCTGAGCTGCTTTTGCCCTCTGTGCAGCTCCAAAATATAGCCCATCAAGCTGGGACAGAATATAGCCTATGTGTCTCCAAAATGGACTCTTCTTGTTCTTACCAACTTGTTCTCGGGCCCAATCATCTTGCTTCCTGCATAGAAATCAAATTGGCTTTAGTTAGAGCAAAGCAAAATCCATTGCTATCATTACTGTTGCTTTCCTCAAAGAAAATGGAGCTTAAAAAAAAAATGAGGCTATTCTTTCCCTGCGGTATTACCTCAGATTGGGTTCTTACCATTGCTGATGAATCAGTGACTAGCTGAGTCCTAGGCACGGGGGATCCAGATATAAAAGTGAGACCAGCCCTAACCAAGGAATTGTGTTTTGGTTTGGGAAAATTATAGGGAGAGAATAATAAATAAATAGATCAGTGTTAATTTGATAGAAGTTCTGATGAGAAAGTGTGGTTATTAGTGGTTATATTGTCGTGTATTGTTGTTCAGTCATTTCAGTTGTATGTGATTCTTTATGACCCCAATTGGGGTTTTCTTGGCAAAGATACTGGAGTGGTTTGTCATTTCCTTCTTCAGCTCATTTTTCATATAAGGAAACTGAGGCAGAGTTAAGTGACTTGCCAAGGGTCACACAGCTAGTAAGTGTCTGAGGCCAGATTTGAACTCAGAGAGATGAGTCCTCCTGACTCCAAGCCCAGCACTCTTTACTGTGCCACCTAGCAGCCCCATATTATCATATGATTATAGGTAGAGCTGGAAGGGAATTCACAGATTTTTTAGCCCCTTCATTTTATTGATAAACTAATTGAGGCCCAGAAGAGTTAACTGACTTGTCAAAGGTCACACAGGTAGTAGATGGCACAGGTTGTTAGACATATGTATGTAAACTCTTTGAAGGCAGGGTCATCATCACTTTGGTATTTATATTTCCAGTACCCGGGTGGTACTGTGGACAGTGCACTGGCCTTGGAATCAGGGAGACTCATCTACCCCAGTTCAAATTTGGCCTCAGTCACTGACCAGCTGTGACCCTGAGCAAGTCACTTAACCCTATTTGCTCAGTTTCCTCATCTGTCAAATGAGCTGGAAAAGGAATTGGCAGACTGCTCCAGTATCTCTGCCAAGAAAACCCCAAAATGGAGTCATGCAGAGTTGGACATGGCTGAAACAACTCAACAACAGAACATAATAGATGTTAAATAAAAGCTTATTCGTTGATTGTGCATGGAGAACTGAGAGTCAAGTATAAACTATACAAAATAATCAACTGCTTTTCAAATAAAATCATTTATGCAAACAAATGTGAATATATAAATGTAGGGAGTGTCAAAAACTCTTGGCATGGAGATTCCTTTTAAAAATGGATTAATTATTCCATGAGGAATGTAAAGGTTAATTGACTTGCTGAAAAGTCAGAGGCAGGAGAAAATATATTGTAACATATATCTGAGTGCAGGGTACTTTGTCTAGAATAAATAATTTGTGAGTTCTTTCATTCTCAGTACTGACAAATAGCTTCTTTAATGCCATGAAGACTTTGGGTCAAGTGCTCCATCCAATGCACCATCCAATGGCCTCAAATTCTAGATCTTTGCCCTTTTATCAAGTAGTGTAAAAAAGAGGAATTAGTAGGCTTTTGTCAGGGGATCTGGATTCAAATCTTAGCTCTAGTATTCAACTTAATTTACCTGTACTTCAGTTTCCTCATCTGTAAAATGAGGAGGCTAAATAGGTGACCACTGAGATTGCTTCCAGTTCTAAATCTATGATCCTATGGGTCATGGTTACTTGCCTATAGACTGACAATTTCACTCTCCTCCTCTTTCTGAAATTGGAGATTATATTACTCTTCCCTAGTCCTTCAGTTCCTGTCCTAGTCTTCATGAATTTCCAAAGATCACTGACAGGTTCACTAATCTCAGTTTCCTAGTTCTTTCAATTGGTAACATGAAATTTATTGAGGGCATCCCCTATTACGATGTCTTCTATCACCCAAAGCAAAATGTTCTAAATATTTATTTGTCTTTCCTTTGCTGATTAATCTCTCATTTACTCTGAGCAATGGTCCTAGCCTTCCTTTTTTTCCTTCCTCTTACTTCCACAAGGGCATTTTAGTGTTGTTAGATTGAGCTCAGTTTGAGTATTCATTCTCCTAAGACACTATTACCTATCCTTGCTCCCATCTTCTCTACATGTCTTTTAAAAAATCTAAGTTGGTTAATGATTTTCCTGTCTCTCTCTCTCTCTCTCTCTCTCTCTCTCTCTCTCTCTCTCTCTCTCTCTCTCTCTCTCTCTCTCTCTCTCCCTCTCTCTCCTCCTATTCCTTTATTTCTTCCCTCTCCCCCCTTCTCCATCTCTCTCCCCCTTTATCTCTCTCCCCTCTTTCTCCCGCTCCCTTCCCTTCCTTTTCTCTCTTCCCTCTCCCCCTTTATCTCTCCCTCTTCTTTCTCCCCCTTCCCCTATACCCCTTTTCCCTGCCCTCTCCCCCCTTCTTCCCTCTCTTTCCACCCCCCTCCCATTCTATCTCTCTCTCTCCTGTCTCCCCAGACCATATCATAGATTTTAGCTTTTCTCTGAAACCTCAAAATAGAAAAACAACTGCAGAGGTCGGCTAAAGATATGGGAAAGATTTGTAATGATTTTGATTTTTCTCCTCTTCTCAGTGGGTGAAGAACTATGAAACTGAAAATAAAATTAAACAATTAAAATGAAGAGAAAGTGTGTGGGTACAAAGAATAACTCTTTTTTTAAATTAAAGGTTTTGTTCCCGACCTACCAAAAAGAAGATTAGAAAAGTAAACACTCATACATACGCTAAAAAGTCCTGCACTTTTTTGGAGGCGTCAGGTTTCTTGATCAACTGGGGATACAGGTTTTCATAGTGATAATACATGTGTCTGAAAGAAAAGGAAGAAACATGACTTTTCTTTTTTGTTTTTTAAGCCTTGTCTCCATTAGTTCTGCTTTTTATTCACTACCTCTAATAATGCCAGGCATAGGACTGCTCCTGATTTCTGGTCAGGTTTAGATGCAATAAATGAGATTTCAGATCCAAAGCTCAAGCAAATGTTACTGTGCTTCTCTCTATACATTATATTTGCCATTTCTTATAGCACAGTGATATTCTATTACATTCATATATAATAATTTGTTTAGTCATTCTAGTTAATAAGCATCTACTTTGTTTCTAGTCCTTTGCTACCACAAAGTGATGCTAAAGATATTTTAAAGTTTATGAAGCCCCCCCCACTCTCCTTCTCCCCCCCCCTCAAAAATATTTTTTATCATTGACCTCCTTGGGACATAAGCCTATCAAAGGAATTTCTGGGGTAAAGGAGATTTCATCACTCTACTTCTATAATTCCCATTTGCTTTCCAGAATGAGTGTACATAATAGCTACACCAACAATGCACTAATGCCTTTACACAGTCCCTCCTCCAACATTGACTATTTCCACTTTTATTAATAAGCAAAAGCATGAGAAGAAATTTAAAAGTAATTTTGACTTGCATTTCTTTTATTATTAGTGATTTGGAGCATTCTTTTGTATGGTTGTTGATAGTTTCTTCTTTTGTGAATTCTTCATTCATATCACTGAGCCCTTATTTATTATAGGGAAAAGCTTTTGCTCTTTTATATTTCTATTAGTTGTCTATATATTTTGGATATCACACCATTATTGGAGAAAAATGATACCAAGATTGTTTTCCCCAGGCAAGTACTTCACTTCTTATTGTGAAAGAATTAATTTTGTTTGAGCAAAAACTTTCAATTTCATTCCATCAAAATTGCCTCTATCCCTTATTTGTTTAAGACTTTTTCTATTACTCACATGAATGGATGCAAAGTGAAGTGAGCAGAACCAGAAGAACACTATACACAGAAACAGCAGTGAACGACTTAGTTATGTTCAACCATACAATGATCTAAGACAATTCCAAAGGACTTTAGGTGAAAAATGCTATCTATTTCCAGAGAAAGAACTGATAAGAGTCTGAACACAGATTAAAACATACTTTTAAAAAACTTTAAATTTTTTTCATTGTGTAAGTGTATTTTCTTTCACAACATGACTAATATGGAAATATATTTTTCATGAACACACATGTACAATATGTAATATACTGCTTTTCTTCTCAAGGAGGAAGGAGAGGAAAGAAGGAAGGAAATAATTTGGAACTTAAATTTTTTTAAATGAATGTAAAAATTGTCTTTATAAGTCAATGTAAAAATGAAATATTAAAGAAATTTTAAAATCAAGTTCAAGCTTGATATAGAAAAAAAGAAATTTTCTACTATCCATAGTTATAAAAGATACATATGATAATTTCATTTCTAAATTTTTATGGCATGATCTTTAATATTCAGCCTGGATTCCACATGGAATTTATTGTAAAATACAGCATTAAGTCAAAGTCTAAGCCTAATTTTTGCTACATTGTTTTCCAGTTTTCCCCATAGTTTTAGTTAAATAAGGAAAGGTTCTTGCTTTTTTTTCCTGATTCTTGATTTTTCTAGGGTGCTTGGTTTTTCTGTTTTTTTTTTTTAACTTTTAAACATTATTTTATTTGATCATTTTCAAACATTATTCATTGGAAACAAAGATCATTTTCTTTTCCTCTCCCCCCTCCCACCACCCCTTGCACAGTTTTTCTATGTTTTAACCAATATGAAATTTTAAAAAAATTATTACTGCTTTATAATTGTTTTAGGTTTGGGACTTCTTTCCCCTTTCATTTCTACCATTTGTTATTTCCCTTTATATTCTAGCTGTTTTGTTGCTCCAAAATAACCTTTATTATTATTTTGCCTAGATCTTGGAAGTATCCCATTAGTGGTCTGAATGGGATAGTCCTAAATTTGTAGATTGGTTTAGGTAATATTATCTTCTTTATTATACTGATACAACTCTTCCATGGGCACAAAATATCCCCCTAGATATTTAAATCATTCTTTCTTTAAAGAGTGTTTTGTAGTTATAGCTATATAAAATAGTTTTAAGTACACCTTGGTAGATTGATTCCTAGATACTTTATGCATTTTATCTTTATTTTGAATGAGACTACCCTTTCTAATATTTCCTGCTGGATTTTGTTATTGCTATATAGACAAGCTGTTGATTTTTGTGAGTGTAATTTAAAGCTTTTACAGTCCACAACTAATCTACTATTTTCATATCAGTTGAGCTATTTTATTTTCTCACATCCTCCACAAAGTCAGTCATTTTCTTCTCCCTGATTTATTTCATTTTAAAAGCCAATGCCTTCCCACACATTTCCAATAGCCATGAGGAAAAGCAAACTTCAAGTTCTTCCCCTTCACAACCTTTTTTATTCTTTTCATTAAAAATGAAATACTAATTTTGCCCTATTTGAAGAAACAAGAGGACAGAATTGTGAGGAAGAGAGATTGAGGAAAAGAAGACAGTAGTTTCCAAACATGACATTTAAAGAAGAATTGCATAAATTTCTATTTAGAAAGCAGAGTCAGGGGCTTGTAGAGTACTAATATTGTCAAGTCTAAAGGAGCTCAAATGTCTAATTCAAGTAACACAAAACCCAATGATTAACTTTTGATCTGGTTTTTTCCTTGCTTTTATGCTCAAAGGAGTATCCTTTTCTTCTGCATCCCAACTCAACCCTAGTTAACCTATTCAGAAATTTTAGTTGGATGGGATCTGTTATCTCATGCATTCAAATTGTAATATTTATTGGGAAAAGATGGGAGGAGTGAAAAATAGGGGATAACAGAAGGTTTGTAGCAGGGAATGGAGGAGTTGAGGGGAGAGAGGGAATATTGCTGCTGGTGAGGCAAAGTAGAGAGATGCCTGGAGGAAGTAGCAGGGGTCCGATAAGGACTGTTTGTCATTTAATGACTGAACTGATGTTCAGCTCCCTCTATGCCCCGGAAAAGATAGTCCACTTAGCTAACTGTGAATTCAAATAATATAAAGTTTAATAACCAGTTGGGATTGGAGAGATATCAGGAAAGAGGGGCAAGGGAGGAAGTCTGTCTCAGCTTTTAGAGCTAAGACCAGGCCCCACAGGCTGGTGGAGGGTTTCTCCCACTCCTGTCTTTTGTGCTAGTTTTGTCAATTTCAGAATCTTAGCAGTAGACAGAAAGCAAACAAGAACAGTTCTAACCTTCAGAAGTTATTGGGCCTGAATCTTCCAGCTGAACCAAGAAGAGGCACACCACTCCAGACTGGGCTGAACAAGCTCCTCCCTCCTCCAACACCAGGAAGGAAGTATAACCCAGCAGGAAGGAAGTGCTAGTCACAAGACCCAACTGCCACTCCCAGTTGTCCCTTCCCCCACCAATTGTCAGTCTTGTTTCCTTTCCACAAAGTACTCCCTCCAAAAGGACAGATCTCAATTCATCTCTCCCTTTTCATCCTGTGGAAATTTTGTCTTCATCATTCCATGAAGTCAATCAAACAACCTAGGGATCTTCTTCTACAACTAGACTATTGGAATGGCCCACTGCTGATGAATCTGACTGCTAAAGCTATAAGATGCTTTTTTTTTTTTTAAAGAAACTATAGGGTCCTTCTGTGCCTATCATTTGTTGACTATAAAAAAGCATTTGACTCATTAAAGATATTACTGTTTCAATAACTGATGTCCTTGTGGTTATATTTGTATAAGTAAATGTGCTTAAACCTCACAAAGGGCCCCAAAACCTTGGTGGGGAGGAGACCTCTGGGTTTTGGGGGGTATATGAATTTAATAGTCATGAATAAACTTTTCAAGATACCAAGAATGAGAAAGAGAATTGTATGAGAAACTGTGAATTTACTCCTTAACCTTTTGCCACCTGGTTTCTAAATCCATTTCTTCAATGAAACTGATCTCTCCAAAGTTACCAATAATCTCTTAATTGCCACCATATCCATTCAAGTGCAAAATCAGGCTCTTTTTTTCTTTCACAGCAACACTTGTATTTGATCCCTTCTCTCTACTCACATAGCCACTATGTAAATTGAGGGCTTTATCAGCTTTCCTCAAGTCTCTCCTTTCTCTAATCTATGCTTTACATGGTTGCTAGTCACTTGCTTTTTTGAAAAATCTCAAGTGGCTCCCTATTGCCTCTAGGATAAAATAGAAATTCTTTTGTGTAGTTTTAAACTCCAGCACCACCTTTCCTCAATCAACTCTCCTAATTAATTATACAGTACTACCTCATTCCTAACATCTCATTTGTACTCTCCAGTCTAGTCAAACATTCCTCTTACATGACCCTCTTCTCTCAAAATGGGGCTCAAGCACCAACAACATAAAAAAAACCCAAATCTGAAGGCAGATTGGAACCCAGGACCTCCTATATCTAGGTCTGGCTCTCTATCCACTGAGCCACTCAACTTCCCCACTTTCTAGTGATTTTTCAAAAAATTGGAATGAGTCTCATATTTTGTCTTAAGGTTTTTCTGCATCTATTGAGTTATCATATACTTGTTTTTGTTTTGTTTTGTTTTTGTTATTGATATGGTCAATTATGCTGACAGTTTTCCAACTGCAGCATTCCTAGTATAAATTCCAACTAGAATATGATATTTGTGATATATTGCTGTAAACTCCTTTTTAGTCTTTTATTTAAATTTCTGCATCAATATGCATTAGGAAAATTGATCTATAGTCCCTCCCCCCCCCCATTCCTGGTTTAGGTATATAAAAACCATATTTATGTCATAAAAGGAAATTGATAGGACATTTTCTTTGCCTATTTTTATAAAAGATTTATATACTAATGGAATTAATTGTTCCTTAAATGGTTGGTAGAATTTGCTTGTGAAAAAAAAAGAATTTACTTGTGAATCCATCTGGTGCTGGAGATTTCTTCTTAGGGACCTCATTTATGTCTTAAAATTTTTCTTTTCGAAGATAGAGTTATCTAAATATTTTATTTCCTCTTCTGTTAACCTAAGTCTATGATGACAAACCTATGGTATGCATGCCAAAAAAGGGATACAGAACCCTTTCTGTGGGCACTGAAGTCATAGCCTGGAAGAGTTTGTTACTAGAAAGGCAGAAGGGCTTGGGGGAGATGTTCCCTTCCCCCTCTCCACTGTGCTGAGGACATTTTTTTATTTCACCTGTCCCTCTGCCCAGTAGCCCAATGGGAGCACTTCACATGCAGTTGAGCTGGGAGGGGAGCAGAGAGTTTGGGGGTACTCCCCTACCCCTCTCCATGAATGTCCTCACTTCACCCACCCTCCTGCCCAGCAGCCCAATGGGAGCTCTTCTAAGGGGGGAGCAGTATGGGGTCTCTGGGGGGGAGGGCAGGGAACAGCACCCAGTCTCTAAAAGGTTCACCATCACTGTTTCAAGGCAATTTATACTTTCATAAATATTTATCTATTTCATTTATATTGTGAGGTTCATTGACATATGATTAGGCAAAATAGTTCCTAGTAATTGCTTTAATTTGCTTTTCATTGGTGGGAATTCATCTTTTAAATTTTGATACTGGTAATTTAGTTTTCTCCTTTCTTTTTTTAAAAATCACATTAACCAAAGGTTTGTCTATTTTTTATAAACCAGCTCCAAGTTTTATCAATTCAACGATTTCCTTACTTTCAACATTATATCTTCTTTGATTTTCAGGATTCTCAATTTGGTCTTTAATTGGGGATTTTTTCCCCTATGTTTTCCATTTTATTGGTAAGTTCATCCTACCTATAAACATTCACAGTTATGATTACTGTGTGTTTCCCTCCATCCTATTCCCCTCCACTTATCCTTATCTTTTTTTCCTTGTCCCTCCTCTAAAGTCTGCTTTGTTTCTAACCACTGCCTCTGTTCATCAGCTCTCCCTTTTATCAGCCCCTCCCTTCTTCTCCTAATTAGCTGTAGAGTAAGAGTAAGATAGATTTCTATACCTAATTGAGTGTATATTATGTCTTCTTGGAACCAATTATGATGAGAGTGAGTTTCAAGCATTGCCTGTCATACCATCCATCTTCTCCTCTACCATAAAAACTCTTCTTTTTGCACCTCTTTTAGTGATATAGTTTCCCCCTTTCTAACTCTCCCTTCCCCCCTTCCAGTGCATTCCTCTTACTCATCCTTTAATTTAATTTAATTTTTTAGATATCTTCCCATTGTAATCATGTCCTCTTGACCATGTATATTTCTTCTAACTGTTCTAATAATGATAAAGTTATTAGGAGTTACAAGTAACATATTTCCATACAGGAATGTAAATAGGTTAGCCTTTTAGAATCCAATATGATTTCTCTTTCACATTTACCTTTTTATGCTTCCCTTGAGTCTTGCATTTGAATGTCATATTTTCTGTTCAGCTCTAGACTTGTCATCAGGAATGCTTAAACTCTTCTATTTCCTTAAATATTATTTTCCCCCTTGAATGATTATACTCAGTTTTGCTGGGTAGGTTACTCTTTATTGTAATCCTAGCTCCTTTGCCTTCTGGAATATCATATTCCAAGCCAAGCCCTCCAAACCTCTAATGTAGTTGCCAAATTCTGTTATCATGACTATGACTCAATATTTGAAATGTTTCTGACTGTGTGCAATATTTTCTCCTTGACCTGGGAGTTTTGGAACTTGGCTATGATATTCCTGGAAGTTTTCTTTTTGGCATGTCTTTCAGAAGGTGATCAATGGATTAATTCAATTTCTATTTTATCCTCTGGATCTAAGATACCAGGGCAATTTTCCTTTATAATTTCTTGAAATCTGATGTCAAAGCTCTTTTTTTGATCATGGTTTTTAGGCTGTCCTATTAGTTGTTGTTATTGTTCAATCATTCTGACTCGGTGTAGAAACTGTTCAATCAGTGTCCAACTCTTCATGACCCTGGTGGATCATATTTTTGTCCATCAGGTTTTCTTGAAAAAATGCTGTTTGCCATTTTCTTCTTCAGTAGATTAAGGCATAGGTTAAGTGACTTGTTCAGGGTCATAGAGCTAGGAAGTATCTGAGGCCAAATTTGAAGTCAGGTATTTTTGACCTGTGCTCTATTCACTGAGTCACCTAGCTATCTCCTTTAGGTGGTTCAATAATTCTAAGTTATTTCTCCTTGATCTATTTTCCTAGTCAGATGTTTCTCCAATAAGATATTTCACATTTTCCCTAATTTTTTCATTCTTTGATTTTGTTTTGTTGTTGCTTGGTGTCTCATGGAATTAATAGCTTTCACCTGCCCAATTTTAATTTTTAAAAATGATTTTCTTCATTGAGTATTTGTACCTCTTTTTCCATTTGGCCAATTCTACTTTTTAGGTTGTTCATTTTTTCATTGACTTTTTGTATCTCTTTTCCTCATCAGTCAATTCTGCTTTTTAAACAGTTCTCTTCAGTGGATTTTTATGCTTTTTTTTAAAAACCATTTGGCCAAGTCTGCTTTTTTAAGTATATTTTCTTTAGTATTTTTTTGTGACTCTTTTACAAAGTCACTGACTTTTCCTAATTTTCTTGTATCACATCTTTTTTTCTCCAAAATTTCTCTCTACTTCTCTAATCAGATTTTTAAAATCCTTCTTGATCTCTTTCTGGAATTATTTTTTGGGCTTGTGTCCAATTCACATTTTTCTTTGAGACTTTGGATGTAGTTGTTTTTAACTATTGTCTTTTGAGTCTATGTCTTGATCTTGAGTCTATGTCTTTCCTTTTACCATCCATTCTATGATCAGATTCTTTTTCTGCTGTTGGCTCATTTTTCTAGTTTGTTTCTTGACTTTTAACTTTATGTTAAAGTTAGGTCCTATTCTGAGGGTGCAGAGGACATTTTTTCAAATTTTCATGCAGAGGTTTTCAGAATTAGTTCTGGGGGTCTATAAGTTTTCAGTTCTTCTATGATGGTATGATTTTTGAAAAAGATTTAAGAAAAGGTCTGGCTACTACTCTCCTGGCCTGTCTTCTGGTCTGTAGTGACAAGAAGCACTCTTTTTCTGAGAATAAGGTCTGTTCTCCCTTGTGAATGAATGTAAGCTCTGCTCTGGAACTATGATATGGAGCCCTGCTCACTTGTGACCACATATCCTAGTGTTCTAGTGCCTCACTTCAACCTGGGACTGCCACTCAAGAATTGTGTATGTCTGGTCAATGTAACAGGGTCAGGCACCTGGTACCTACAAAGGGTCTCCTATAATTTCTGGCTGACCAATTATCCAATCCCCTTACCTATCATGGGCTGAGAGTTCCCTAAACTGCTGCTGCTATTGAAGCTTCCTCCAAGGTCTGCTGATGACTTGTGAGGGTAAAGCCTTTGCTGTACCATCCTGGTGCAGGCTAGACCTTTCCTGCAGGCTTCCTAAGTTGTCTAGGGATGGAAAATTGCTTCACCTCAACCTTTTGCTGGTTCTGTTGCTCTAGAATTTATTTGATACGTTATTTTTAAAAAATTTGGAGGGGAATTTGGGAGTTCTCAAGTTAGTCCCTGCTTGTACTCTACCATCTTGGACCTAAAGTAGTCATTCTCTGGGGAAATCAACCGACAAGTATATATTGGGGAGGGGAGGGGGGAAATTCAAAGTGTGAGACACGTAGTAGACACTATTAAAAAAGTTCTTCTGAATATGCTCATTTCACACTCTATCCCTTCATACAAATATTTCCTTATTTCTCTTCCAAGTTTTCCTTATTTCTCACAATAAAATCTCATCACATTCACATGACACAATTTCTTCCACCATTTCTCAGAGTGGGGAAGTACTCTACTAAGCAATGGTTGTAAAAAATGACCAGGACACTGACAGGTAGTGATCTATTTTGGTGAAGGGAATTTCCATAGCAGGAGTTCCTTAGACTGCCAGATCATGGTTTCCTCTCATACTGATATACATACATAGACATAGCTCTTTGGGCTCTTCATCTAACTATGTATCCTATTTCTCCCATTTTGTTTTTTATGTATGACTAGTTAAACCAAATCCTTGATTATAGAACTCATTTAGGAGATTGCAATGTCCCAGGGCTTGATCTAATCAGCATAGTGTTATCTAAAACAGAAGAATTTGAAAAACCTCACCATTATGATGATTAACTAGAAAAGGCTTTGGTTTTGTATTAGAAGAATCTGGTTCACATCTTGGCACTCTATATATGACCTAGGGCAGTGAGGATGAACCTTTTAGAGACTGAGTGCCGCCTCACAGCAGCCTTCATGCTGCATTTGAGCCCTCCACCTTACTTCAGACAGAGGAGGGAGGAAGCTTTCCCACTGGGCTGCTGGGCAGAGGGGCAGGTTTGCCAACATAGCCTAGGCTAAGTCCCTTTATCATGTTTTTTGGTAATAATCAAAAAATGAAAATTATCTCTTTGAGTATAATCAATCAATAACAATGTATTAAATAGCCACCATATATGCCAGCCTCTATGGTAGACCATGGCTAAAGTGGATAAAAATGAAATAATTCCTACTCTTAAGGAGTTTACATTTGATCAGGGGAGACAACATATATAGGTATATACAAGATAGATATGAGGTGATTTTTGGAGAAAGGCATTAGCAATGGAGGAGGGGAAGAGGATTGAGAGAGGATTCATATAGCATTGGAGCTGATTCTTGAAGGAACCAAGTCATTCTAAGTGGCTGAGGTAAGGGAGGAATGTGTTCCAGGCATGGACAGTGGAAAGGTATAGACATGTGCCTTTCACAATATTTTGCACGATTCCTTGGTGGACAGTAGATAAGGTGGCATATTATGCTCTTTTATAGTCAACAATCAAATTGAACATTTGATTCTTATATTCTCTACCTTTCAGTAAATTGTGAGACTATAAAGGTGTGGTCTGTAGTATAATATTTACCATTTATAATGTGTGAAATGAACATAAAAATATAACTCCTAGCTGGTACATTTGCATGACAGTGCAATTTAAGACTTCTGGAATGGGCTAGTGAAAGCCCCTCCCACCTCGACTGCCTCTAATCCAGTGATGTGGCATGATTATATGCCTGGACATCAGAACACATGCCTCAGACTGTCCAATTAAAAGTCAACTAGGTGTAATGACATGGGCTGTATAAGAGCCAGAGCAAGTGTGAACTCCAGGTCTTTTTTGCTCTGGTCTCTTCCTGATTTCAAGCCTACTCCTTAGCTGTCCTTAATTTATCTGATCCAACCATGTGGTTAGCTGGGCCCCCTTGTGGCCACTTTTAAAATGGGCCATGGCACATTGGGAATCTGAGATCTGAAGCCGGGAAGACAATGATAAAAGGATCTGGTAATATCTTGCTTTCTCTTTACTAATAAATAATTATAAATTTGACATAAAGTCTCTATGTTTAATTTTTAATTTAAAAAATTTTAATTATATATACACATATATAATTATATCACTGTATGCCAGGAACTGTGCTGAGCCCTTTATAATTATTATTACCTCATTTCATCTTCACAACAACCCTGGGAGATAGGTGCTATTATTATCTCCATTTTATAGCTAAGGAAGCAAACATTTTTAAATGACTTGCCCAAGGTCATACAACTATATGTCTGAAGTTGGATTTGAATTCAGGACTTCTTGATTTCAAGCCCAGTACTCTGGGCACTAAGGTACCACCTAGCTGCATATCATATCATTTGCAGAAGTCTTTTCATTCCCTTCTCATCACTTTCACCAAGAATGCTCTTGATATATATGTAGATTATTCTCAAAAATTTTTATAAAAATTATAAAAATAAAAAGGCAGAAATATAGATTGTTGGTTACTAACATTTTTTTTAATCATGGAGTTTTTTGGTACTAATAAGGACTATGACTTTCCCCAAGTGTTTAAGTTTTGCTTCTCTTCTTCAGATATTTCTGAAAATCAGTCCCTTAGTGACAGCAAAATTTGTCACCAGAAGCACAGATCTCTATATATTTGGTCTAATGCAGCTCCTCTCTCATCTTTGTTTTTCATGTGCCATTTCTTATTCATGCCCTATCCTGGGGACTGTATTATCATTTCACTGAGATTAAAGGAGGAAATAACAGACAACTTCTGTTTCCTGCTGCACTATCTTCTGCCTAATCTCTAGCCTACAGAGGGAAGAGGAAAAGTGAAATGGGACCTCTGATTAGACTGTACCTTCCATCTTGGGCTGCATATCTCCTACCTGATCTCCAGTCTCTTCTGGGATGAATAGAGGTACCTTCCTTTTAGTAATTAAATACTTATCCCTGGTCACACCCTACATAGCCAAGTGATTCCAAATTCTGCCCTGCCAAACCTCAGCCTTAGATCACCCCTGCCACCTACAATTTTTGCTCTTACAAATATGCTGCTGACCAAAGGTAAAGAAAATTATGCAACTATTTTGATTGGGTCTGCTACAAATGTATACGATCTCATATAATGTCAACTGGTCCCTCAGTGACACTAGGCAATCTTTCTATAACTCTCTTATCAACTCACTATTCCATAATGGCTCTTCCAAAACTTTTCATCCTTTCTTGACTCTCCCATGGTTCCCCATCCTTGACCCTCTCACTTGAGAACTTTGCTATCTATTTTACTGGAGGAAAAAAAAAAAGAAGTCTTTTACTGAGTTTCCTCATCTTATTACTCTGATTACTTCTACTATCTCCCCTTTATTGTCTGCCACACAAATGTAAACCTACTTCTTGCCAAGACAAGTCTCTCTACCTGAATAAGTGATTTCATTCCATCCCATCTCCTCCAACAGACTTTCCCCTCTGTCATCTCTACTCTCTCACTTATCTTCAATCTTTTCCTATCTACTGACTCCTTTTCTACTCCATAAAAACATGCCCATGTTTCTCCCATCCTCAAAACCCATCACTTGATCCATCTATTCCTGTTATTTTCCTGAATCTCTTCTGTCTTTTGTGGCTGCTGTTTTTTGTCCTTTGTTTATGAAGAGGACAATGGCATCATAGGGTAATGTCTTGACTTCCCCCATGGATTGGACTTAAGTGAAACAAGCATGTCAACCCTACTCTCTCTTCCAGTCATTGAAGTCCAGTGGCAAGACAAAAGTCAGTAGCCTTTGTGGCCATTGGAACATATGGTTTTCTTCTGCCCACTCCATCAGGGAAGTCTTCACATGCTTTGGGTAGACAGAACTCACCATCTGCTAAATTCTTGGAAACAACAGATACCTCCTGCAATTATCCTATTAAAACTGCTCCATCCAAAGTTATCAATGAATTCCTAATTGCTAAAGTCATGGCTTTCTTTCAATTCTCAATTCTTTTTGACCTCTCTGTAGTCTTTGATACTACCAATTAACTTCTCCTTGATATGCTCTTCTTTCTAGGTTTTTAGAATGCCACTCTCTCCTGGTTTTCCTCTTACATAAATGACCACCCCTTTTCAGTTTCATTTGCTAGATCCTCATCCATATCATGCCCACTAACTATGGATGTCCTAAAGTGCTCTGTTCTGGGACCTCTTTTCTCCCTCTCCCTCTCCCTCTCCCTCCCTCCCTTCCTCTCTCTCTCTCTCTCTCTCTCCCCCCATTTGATAGCTTCATTAGCTCCTGTGGATTTAATGATCATTTTTATGTTTCTCTATGTTTCTATGTTTCTAATCATTTCTATGATTCTCAGATCTACTTCTCCAGGCCTGACCTCTTTGCTTTTGTTTATCTCCAATTGTCTGTTGACATTTCAAACAAGATAAAGCATCTTAAATTCAACATGTCAAAAACTGAACCCAGCATCTTTTCCCCCTAAACCCTTCTGGTTTCTAGACTTCCCCACAATTGTTAAGGGCATCCTCTTCCTCCTAATACCCCAGGTACAAAACCTAGGTGTCATACTTGATTCCTCACTATCTCTTACCTGCCTCCTCCGCCCCACCCATATTAGCTCTATAGAAAGCCCTGGAAATTTCACCTTTGAAGCATTTCTTCACCAGCTTCCTTCCTCTTCTCTCACACTACAGACTCTCATACCTGGACTACTACAATAGCCTAATAGGCAGTTTGCCTACCACAAGTCTTCCTCTGAAGTTCATCCTCCATTCAGTCATCAAAATGGTTTTCCTAAAGTAGTAGTTTACCATGTCACCCCCACTCTTAGTAAACTCCAGTGGCTCCCTATCACCTTCAGGATCAAATAAAACCCCCCTCTTTGGTATTCAAAGTCCTCCTACATTTCCAGTCTTTTTATACCTTACCTCTTCCTGCCATATATATACATAAGATTCCATCCAATAATACTGACCTCCTTACTGTTTCATGAACAAGACAATCTATTATTTGGCTCCAGGAATTTTTTTAAGAAACCCCTACTTTCTTCCTTTGTATCAGGATATAAGTAAGATAGAAAAACAGAAAGGGTGATACAATCAGGATTAAGTGACTTGTCCAGGGTCACACAGCTAGGAAAGTATCTGAGTCTGGATTTGAACCCAGATCCTCTTTGCTTGAGGCCTGGTACTCTACCTGTTGTCTTACCTAGATTTCCCTCAAGGCATTTTCTCTTGCTAGGAATGTTTTCCCTTCTCATTTCCAACTCCTACTTTCCCTGGTTTCATTCAAGTCCCAGCTAACATCCCACCTTCTACAGGAATCATTTATTATTCTCTCTTCATTCTAGGATCTTACTTCCATTCATTAATTACTATTTATCCTGAATATAACTTATTGGTAAATCTTTATTTGTTATTTCTCCCATTAGATTGTGAACTCCTGGATGGCAGAAATTGTTTCTTGCCTTTCTTTCTATCTTTGCTCTTTAGCACTGTGGCTGACCCATAATAGGCATTTAATAAACCTTTATTGACTGCCTGACTGAAAGGGCCATTTGATGAATAATGAGTCATTCATTAGAGATGTTTAAATAGAGCCAAGGTGATCATTTACTGGCATATTGCTTCACTTAGGGTTTTACACTCTCTGAAACCAACCAGCCTTTATTCAATACCTACTATCTTTTACTATGTGACCAATTCTCGAGCATAAAAAACATCTCCTAGTATCCCTCTGTCCCCTTTGTTGGTATTGTGGGGTCTGCCTGTTAAATGTGTGTGTGTTTTTTTTTGTGGCCAGGTTCTTCACCTCCTCTATCTTTTTTGTTTGAACATTTCTGTGGTGTCCTGTAATTTCTTTTTTAGCGCATCTTTTCCCATTTCCTGCTCAAATTGTTCTCATATAGATATGTGGCTGTGTCTCTTAGTTCATTTAGGGAAATTGAATCATATTTTTGGAAGTAATTTCTAAAGAAATCCTTCAACCATTTATCACAACCTCGTAGAAATTGTCTCCTAACGTGTGCCAAAGATTCCTGGGAATCAGGATTAAAGCCCATTAATCCCTCAACATTTTCTAATAATCTGTCGATAAAGTTTGGAGAATGTTCTCTTTTTCCTTCTTGCAGTCTGTTAAACTTCCCCCATGCATTGGGACACTCAGACATTTGATTGCTTGTAACAAGTCTTCCTAAAGACATTTCTTTAGATAATGCATTGCTTAGGGGTTTTGCAAAATCAAAGAGAGGAGTCCTGTCTGGTCCTAGCAATAAAATTCTTGTGTGCTTGGGGGGTAAAAAGCTCCCCCAAAAGAATCTCAACATCCCCCAAATCAGGCTTATATAATCTAAAAGCTCTTTTTAGTTCTTTTAGCACTCTATGGGGTTCAGAAATGAATTTTGGTATTCTTTTTCACAGTGAATCCAAGTCTTGGGTGGTAAATGACTTGTGGGTCTTTGCATGTAAGATGCCAGAGTTGTCAGTCAGCTTTATCACATCTCAGAGAGGCATGATCTTGCTTGTTCCTGAGGTGCTTTCAGATGTATTATTGCCTTGAGTTTCATTTGTGCCTGCCATGGTATTCACCCCTACTGCCCCTAATGCTGTACCCTTAGTAGTCTTAGAGTCCTTGTCCATGTTAGTAGCACTATAGTCACTTCCCCAGTCACAATGTCCTTCACCTTTCCCATGTTTTCTTGTTTTTAATTATATACTCCTGACAAATTTCATTTAGAATGGGTTTCCGATCAAATAATGCCTCCAATCTATTGCCAAGGACCATTTTTTAAAACAGTTTTCTTCTTCATGATGATACTAGTTCCAACCTTGATGTAATTTAATGTCTGAACCATTGCCATGAAAACTACATATAATTGAGGGAGTGTTTCAGAGAAAAGACATATCTTAAGGTCCAAGAGGTTATTATGTTGACCATAGTACCTATAGTATTGTCAATTATTCCTGATATTGTGTTATATATTACACAATATCCCCAGTACACCATCAAAACCCCCATCACAGTTGCCCAGAATAACAACTCCAACATCATTTCCATATTCCTTTCTGTTGTTTCTACTTGTCTTGCTTCACTTAATTATCAATATGTCAGATACTAAGTGTTTATTTCTTTATAGGCGTTTCTTGATATTGTCTACTCTACGCAGGGGCTGTAACTGTTGACAGTTGACAGTTGAAAATGTCTGCTGTCAGACTTCTGGGTTTTTTCTTTATAGTAATCAAAATGTCTGATCCTATATACTGGGTGTTTTTGTCCTGCTCCTTAAAATGACTCTCTTCCCCTTTGTCAGCTTGTGACAGTTGAAAATGGTGGTACTTTTCCTGGGGTACCAAATTGTATTAGAGGGTTGGTTTGGGTAAAATGGAGAAAGAATAGATGATCTCAGAAAGTAGAAGGAGGGTGAGATGGATTCCCCCCTTCAGTCTTTTTCAAATATGTCTCTCCACTAACCCTGCCTTTACTCCCCTCTAATAACTGATTTAATGGGTGAACCTTTTCCCTTGGGGAAAAAGAGAGAAATCAGCTCTCTCCCCCTTCAATATGACAAGAAAGTCAATTTAAGGTAACTGACACTTTATTCTAACAAATGGGGGTTGGGGTAAGATAAGCAAGATGTTTGCAGGATGGATTTTATTGGAAAGAGGGTAGGGAAAGTCCCTGTCTGTCTAAAATATCTTTCTCCCTTCCCTCAAAGTTGAGAGACCCAGGCTTGTCAGCCTAGTCTCTAAGAAGTTCAGGGTTTGGTGAGCCCTGGTCTTAGCAAAGCAGAGCCAATGTCCAGACCCAGGGTGTCACAGAAGCTGTGTGAGATCTTCTGATTCTGTTCTTATTCTTTTCAGGTTCTGCCACAATTCTTGGTGTCTTTGGGGAAATGGTGGTTAGGATCAATGAAGGATTTTGTATGGCTCAGGAGAGAAATCTCAGATCAGCCTGTCACCCTTGCTGTCTCAGGATAGAGAGAGAGAGAGAGAGAGATCAACTGTCTCCCACCTGGAATCTCTCTTTTTTTCAAGATTCCAAGCCTCATCCACCATCCCCCACTGTGGATGCAAACTTCTGCATATCTTCCAGGCTCTGCCCTTCAAAGTCTCTGGATCATTCCTCTACCACAACTCCTCCACCTAAAACATAACTTTTCCAAGGGGAGGAAGAAAGGAGGGCACCCTACAGAGATACTGGCCAGCAAACACAGAGTCCAAATTACCTAAACAACGAGAGGATAAAACAGCATTATGCCCAAAACATAAAGCCTGAAAACAGTACAGAAAAAGCCCTAGAAGAAATGCAGAAATGCCCCAAGCACAACAGAAATCACGTTGGAAATACAATCAACAAGCCCATACTCTGATACAAGCTGAACAGGAATATGAAGAAGGGAAAAGCTCATTGATCCATTCCATAGCCAGGAAAAAACACAAATAATCCTCTCAATCAAGTAAAAACCTCTGCAGAAAGCACTTCATGATAAGCACTTATCTCACACTCACACATGAAGAAAGACATGTATAATCTTGACCAATAAATCTCTCTTGCACTCACTCAATACAAAAACTCACTCTACCCACACGCACACAATGGCAAAATAATCTTGCACACATACATGATCCTGTATGTTCCTGTAACCAGATGACAGAGATCCAGAGATTGACGATGAAGGTGAGACAAGTCAAGTATGTATTCAGTAAAGGTGAAGACATACAGACCTATGATAGCTTCGATCAACACCAGATGCCAGCAGAGACACAACTGGACAACCGGAAAGAACTTTAAATCCAGGACATTGTAGGAAATCAACTTCCATTAAAGGGTCACATGAAATTAAATGGCTGTACACATTAACATCACACTTAGGGAATTACATCCACATGCACACACAAATCTGCATAAGAAGAAAGAAGTTGATCCACCCATCAGACAATGAGAGAAGTGGAAATCGGGGATAATGTGAGTATGTACATCCATCACCACATATTTAGCACACAAAACATGAATCACACTGACCTTAGGGGCTGATTCATAAACAAGGACAGCCCATAAAATTGTATATTTGTAAATAACTCACTAGTAGAACTCATGCAGATAGGAAGGAAAAGTCTTTTCCTGTTTGAATGATTTCAAATCGGAGTATATATATAATTTGTATCATATGTAATATATGAGGAGAAATCATATAAGTACATATGTAAAGACTAACTATCTAATCTACTAACTTAAAGTAAGAAAAGGAATTAACACACTAACCCCTAACGGACAGGGACAGATTAGTTGGGGGGGAGGGAGGGGAGGGAATTTGTAACTAGAGAGTTAGCACGGGGACAGAACATACTATAATTTAAAAGATAGAAAATAGCATCTATCTAGCTATGATGAAAATGGTTCCATTTTAATAAGCATTATATATGTATAAGACAAAGACAGTTTATTTTTATTCAAGAGTTAAATGTTAGATTGTTTGGAATAGGAATATGCATTGTGTTTGCAGTTACAGATTAGCTAACAGATAGTATTGTTACATTGTACAAGCCATTATAACATGTGTGACCCTAACCCTCCTCCCACAACTCAGTCTTCAGCATGACTTTAGTGTAGCAGATAGATAGATCTAGATAAGGTTTGTTATTTTGGGAGAGGGGGCGTAGTAAATAGAATAGATAGATTACATTAGAAATCATTTAAGGTAAGTAAGTAGCATGGTATCAGATTGATTCCATGCTAAAAGACAAAATGGAGGAGTTATGGTAGAGGAATGATCCAAAGACTTTGAAGGGCAGAGCCTGGAAGACATGCAGAGGCTTGCAGCCACAGTGGGGAAGGTGGATGAGGCTTGGAATCTTGAGAGAAGGAGGGATTCCAGGTGGGAGACAGTTGATCTCTCTGACAGGCTGATCTGAGATTTCTCTCCTGAGCCATCACAAAATCCCTCATTGATCCTAACCACCATTTCCCCAAAGACACCAAGAAGTGTGACAGAACCTGAGAAGAATAAGAACAGAATCAGAAGATCTCACACAGCTTCTGTGACACCCTGGGTCTGGACATTGGCTCTGCTTTGCTAAGATCAGGGCTCACCAAACCCTGAACTTCTTAGAGACCAGGCTGATAAGCCTGGGTCTCTCAACTGGGGGGGGGGGCAGAGGGGGGAGAGAAAGATATTTTTAGAAAGACAGGGACTTTCCCTACCCTCTTTCCTATAAACTCCAACCTGCAGACATCTTGTTTATCTTACCCCAACCCCCATTTGTTAGAATAAAGTGTCAGTTATCTTAAATTGACTTCCTTGTCATATAGAAGGGGGAGAGAGCTGATTTCTCTCTTTTTCCCCAAGGGAAAAGGTTCACCCATTAAATCAGTTATTAGAGGGGAGTAAAGGCAGGGTTAGTGGAGAGACATATTTGAAAAAGACTGAAGGGGGGAATCCATCTCACCCTCCTTCTACTTTGAGATCATCTACTCTTTCTCCGTTATATCCAAACCACCCCTCTAATACAGTGGTACATTGGATAGAGGGCTGATCCTGGAGTCAGAAAGACCTGAGCACAAATCTAGCCTTAGACATGTACTAGCTGGGTGACCCTAAGCAAGTCACTTAACTCAACTGTAAAATGGGGGTGATGATAGCCCCTACCTTGCAGCAGAGATATTGTAAGGATCAAATGAGATAATATTATGGCACCTACTTAGCTTAGTAGGACAGCTAGACCTGGGGAGATCTTGGGATCAAATCTGGCTCAGGCACTTCTTAGCTATGTGACTCTGAGAAAGTCACTTGGTTCCATTCTTACTGTTCTTCTGCCTTGGAACACAACATCAATTCTAAGACAGATGGTAAGAATTTTTAAAAAATGAGATAATGTTCTTTAGGATGACTTTTAATGTCCCTCCCAATTCTAAGTTGTCTTTAGACTAATAGTCCCTCTATCAATGCAGACAAGACTACTGAGTACTAAAACTACCTTTCAAATTAAAGAAACCCAAGTGCTCTCTCTATACTTTCTTCAATAAGCTACTTTTGAACTGTAGAGTGGGCACCACTGAAGAAAAGGCCTCAAATATGCAAGACTCTCCTCAATCTGGCCTTTATCATCCCCTAAGCTCCAACACAAGCTTCTGATCCAGCCAGACTGGTGGAGAAGACACTCCTTGCCAAGGGATATGTCTGATTCATTCCAGTCTCCTATGTCTTTTCTCAGGGTGCCATCTCTACCTGGAATGCCCTTACCCGACCTTGCAGATCAGCCAAATCCCACTTAGCCTTCAAGGCATGGCTGGAGTTAAGTTGACTTCAAAAACTCTCCAGCCCACAGTGAATTTTCTCTCCTTTGATCTCCCATGTCCCTTATTAGCCCAACCACTCATTTGGCATTTAGCATGCAATGATTTGTATTTTTTACTTTTCATGTTTGTATCTTTTCTCCTTAACTAGAAAAGAACTTTTCCATGCTTCTCTGTGTCCCCTACAATCCCTAGCACCATGCTCAATAGATACTCAATAAATATCAACAGGCATTTAGTAAGAGTCTGCTCTGGGATAGGCACTATTGAACAGATGAAGGAAGAAGCTGCCTAGTAGTACCCTGATTATGTTTAAAGATGAAGTGGTTCTATGAGCTGAAATCAATTTACATGGCACATGTCTGCTCTTGTAGGCATTCCAGACACCTCTGCCACATGGAAGACTTGAGAACTTGGGCAACATAGCAAGCAGAAACAAAAGCAGAGCTCATTAAAAACTTTTTCACAATTCTTCGCATTGGTTTGCTACATGTAAAGACCCTTTTCTTATATTTTAGACTATTAGTTTACTGAGAAATATAGGTCCACTTGACTTTTCTGAATAAAAATCAGATTTGGACATATTCTCAGCATGGGTTGGCTCTAATCCTAGTGGTGTTTTTCATAATTTAAACAAGATAGGGCAGACAGAAATTCCTCCAGTTCACTGAAATACATTGCCTTTCCCCCTCTTCTATCCCCCTATCTGTAAAAGCTGTTTTAGCCACAGGTTGAAGAGAAGCTGCTCTGTTCTTGACTGTAACTGCTAAGAAGTGGCAAGATGAAGGCCTGTAGCTCTAGCTTGCTATAAGGGGCTTGTAGCTTGACTTTAAATAACTCCATTTTGTAAGCCCAGTCCATTTGAGTAAGTAGCATAGAGGCAAAGTACCTGTTGTTTTGACAGACATAATAAAAATTTTGTTACTTTGGTTGTTTTATTGTTTAGACATAATCTGGGGGATTAGGTAGGGGGGTGTAACCTCAGATAATGACCTCTTATTGAAGACCACCAATGGAAATTGCCAATGGCTTAGGTAATAAGCCACCAACCAGATACTAAGTGTAACTACTTAATGCTCTTAGTTAGAACCCTAAAAGCTGCTAAGTGGTCAGTAGGATCATCTCCTGAGGAGGTGCCCCCTACCCTATCCCCCCTACTCCTACCACATCAGCTCAGTAGGAGCTTATTGATGGAGAGTTACAAGAGAGGAAATGAACTTTGTGGAGACTCCCAATATGAGACAAGCTTTACCAAGATCTTTAGGAAACAGTTGGTGGCTTGTTCCTAGAGAGGTTAATGATTGTACTGTCTATAAGGCTGATAATAAATGCCTGACCTGAATAAAGAGTGACTGCATGCAATGATGAGTACAAGTCTAATTTTGTGTTATTTAGCTGTCAATATTCCCAACATAGAACATTAGCTATATTGCCCAACATTGAGGAAAATTTCTAGTCATTGTACATTCCATCAAAATTGATTTTTTTTTTATGATGAGCTTATTCATATCTTCTAAAGGACCTAAGAAGTGTAAACACTTATTAACATTTCCTTTAGCAGTTTTGAATGGGACAATCCCAATGCTCAAATGCTTTCATTCATGAATGGATACTCTGGTGCCATCTGTGTTGTATTATTGGAAATCATCCTCTTTTTTTTTCCCATTCAAAACCCCCCTAGTTTCTCTTCATCATACCTTATAGATTTTTCTATTTATGAATTTATCAGAAATATTTTTGAAATTATTTACATACTTAAGTTGTACAAGCTCTTGGGAGTAATAAGTTCTTTTCTCTTGGGTGTGAGGGATATGATGCAGGTCATCCTGGGAAGGGTTCTTAGACCATGATGCATGATAATTGAACATGTGACATAATAAAATCTCTAATGCCATTATTAGATTGATATCAGATATTTATTTAGTCCAAGTCAGCAACAACATGAAAAAAAGTCACTATGTCTTTAAAAATATAGGTATGGAGGACAGTGCTGTAAAAAGAAAGGGGGCCAAGTAATCTAAAACACTTTAAGTCCATGGAAGGATGAGAATGGATAAAAATGACTTGTAGCCTTATTTTTTCATTCTTGTTATTTTAATAAAATTTAGGAGAAAACATGAGTAAAACTTGCTTACAATGACTTAGCATCTATTGGTATTTGGTATTGGTATTGGTATATTGGTATTCTTGGTTATCTTGATTCAAGGTTAGAAAATTAGAAGGCTCTTGATTTTTATTTCTAGTTAACTTTGACCTGCAATATGGTTCTTAATAAATAACTCTGCTCGTTACTTTATTTCCCCATGTACAAACTGATTACTTGGGAGAATATATTTTGGACATTTCTTCAGCCAGCTTCCTACAGTGGTCAGATAGATAAAGAGAGTCACAAACTAGAACATTTATTACACTTGGTCTCATCTTGGGGAACTTTTATTTGTTATTATTTAGGGCTGTTATTTTCAAACTGTTTGGTTGTAATTCCCTAGAGAGTCAAAAAGTTAGTGCAATGGGTCGATGTGTCCATATGTACACCAAGTGTTGCCATTTTCATTTTGTTTTAGCTTTGGCAAGTCATATGATGCAATAAAATGAATTTCATGTGTATGATTTAAAAAAACTGGTATTTCTCTCTTTCTGGGCTAAAAGAATGACATGACTTTTTGCTTTTGTCAAAATGCCCTTCCTAAAGTTGCTTATCCTTGAAATTTATGAGGCATTTAATTTTCTTTCCCATATAAACAATATGAATTCATTTCAATACATTATCAAAAGCATAGTCATTGTTTGTCTTGCATTTCTCAGTTAACAACAACCAATAATATAACTATTGTCGAGTGAAATTGTTAAATATTTTCTGAAGAAACAGAGTTACTCAGACACAAAAATACTGGGAACTGCAGGCTTCGGTCTTTCCAGCAGTATGATCATAGGAGGGGTATGGAAGGGAAGGACTAGAGCTAGATTCTAGGTGCAAATACGAATACTATTTTACACATAAATATATACAAAACACATTATAATTTAAAATTTTAATATAAGGAGAGAAAAACTACAACTGGACATCAAAATGAAAGTCCATGATGGTGGGTATAGAGGTAGTATTAAAGGAAATATATAACAGGTAGTATGAAATGTTTTCATCAACCAGTCAACAAAAATTGATTAACCACTTTCTCTAAGTGCTAGGAATACAAAGGCAAAAAAATACTTACTGTGCAGTGAGGTAGCCTTCCAAAAAACCAGCTACAAACATGATAATCTCATCAGTCAAAGAATTAGCACCATAACCAGCTCTTATCTCCAAGATCCCCCAGCCTGTAGTTTGTATAGTGTCATTGTAAAATCCATATGCATCTCCATCTGGGTCTAAAGAATCTTTGACTTCTGCTGATGATGTTGAGGAGTTCCAATATACAGTGGCATAGTGGATTCCTGAAGGAGGGAGGGGGGGAAAATATATATATATATATATATATATATATATATATATATATATATATATATATATATATATATACACACACACACACACATATTATATATAGTCATTAAAAAAAACAACCAAACTTTTCTATGTTACCTGTACTTCCAACAATAGAGTATATATGGACTTAAGGTACTGAAAATACTAGCTCTTAGTTAACTCTGGAAGATTCACTATAACAGACTAGAATTTAGCCACATTTATGTTTAATGAAATCTAGACTGTTGGGGTGGAAAGTATGTCCATCTGTCTCTTGTTCAATTAAAGATGGTTGGAAGAGATCAGGCAGACTTTTGCTCAAATCCCATTAGAAGGGTCTGTTGGAACTCTTAACTTTGATTCTGATATCAGATTCTATTATTTTTTTACTTCAAAATTTTTATCTAATTAATTGATTTAGATTATTTTTCCATGGTTACATGATTCATATTATTTCCCTTCTCTCTTCCCACAGTCAACTAGCAGTTCCACTAGGTTTTACATATGTCATTGATCAAGACCTATTTCCATATTATTAATATTTGCATTAGGGCGATCATTTAAAGTCTATGTCCCCAATCATATCCCCATCAACCCATGTGATCAAGCAGTTGTTTTTCTTCTGTGTTTCTACTCCCCTAGTTCTTTCTCTGGATGTGGATAGTGTTCTTTCTTAGAATTGTCCTGGATTGTTGGATTGCTGCTAGTAGAGAAGTCCATTACATTTGATTGTGCCCCAGTGTATCAGTCTCTGTGTACAATGTTTTCCTGGTTCTGCTCTGTCTGCATTACTTCCTGGAGGTTGTTCCAGTCTCCATGGAATTCCTCCACTTTATTCCTTTGAGCACAATAGTATTCCATCACCAACAGATATCACAATTTGTTCAACCATTCCCCAATCAAAGGGCATCCCCTCATTTTCTAATTTTCAGATTCTATTATGATCCAATGGTAAATGACCATCACAATATAATTATTTCTTAGTATATCAAATTTCCACCTTGACAACTGTCTTTCTCAGCCTTCCACTGCTATTCATTGTCTCGATTCTATCTCAACTTCTTGGGACTTTAAGTACACAGTGGGGGCTTCTTGTCAAGGCTGCTATGAAGACAGGTAGAATACCTAACTCCCATATATTTAGAGCAGCAAAACCTTGAAGTCACTACCAGAATGAATAATAATCCAAAAATTCAATGAGACAAAACCAATCAGAAGCCTCTGGGCAAAAAGAAAAGAGAATCCTTGAATAAGGTCAACATAGGCAATGGGTAGCTTTCCAGTATGATCAGTCAAAACACATAACCTCCTGGATTCTGTGTCTGGAGGCAATAAGAGCAGAGAGCTCATCAGAGAAGACTGAAGGGTAATCAGAAAGTACCTGGGTTTTGAAGCAAAAAGGTAGTAGCAGTAAGCAGTGAGGAAATGAGTTCTCTCAATAGGAAACCCCAGACCCATGAGGTCTAATATTTTGTCTTCAGATTCCAGAGAAGGTCCTAAAGATCCAAATCTCTGAACCAAATTTAAGGGAGTTTAACCTTCAGAGGTGATGTTCTGCACAAGAACCCAGGGGATTAAAGGTAAGACCATTCAACCAAAACGGCAGCATGAGGCAGATCTTGGCCATGAAACAAAACTCCAATTCAGGAACTAAAGCTAGAGGTGAGTAAATCAAAGACAACAACTAGTATCCAAAATTATTGTACTTGGAAAGCCTGTTAAAAAAGATGGCAAGTAACCATACCAACTGCAAGTAGAGACTCAAAAGAAAAAATATATGTATATACATATATTTATTTTCCTCAAGAACTACATGTATGAAGAAATCAAGCAAGAGATTAAAAAAAATAAGAAAATAAGAGCTCAATAGGAAAGAAGTTGAAGGAGAATAAATAGCTTAGGGAAAAAGTTGTAAACCTTACCCAAGCAATGGACTTTCTGAAGGCCAAACCAACTTCTGCTAAGACCAAATATAAATTAATGACTCCATAAAACAGCAAGAAAAAAACTAAACAAAATCAAAAGAATTGAAGCAAGAATGACATGGATGAGATAGTGTGATGTGTTGTGAGCAGGAAGTTTCCAAGAGCAGAAGGTGGGTTAAGGAAGTCCAAAATCCATTCCTGAACTACTCCTTCACCCTTCTTGACCTCTTTTATAGTTTAATGAAGCCAGGGGACCCCCGTCTCAAAATAATGTGTTCAAATGCATAAATACAATTCATATAAAGGGTGACCCTATCATCTCTTTCTCCTTTATTTGGCCCTTGAGGAAATTTAGTGGGAACTGAGTGAATCATACTGCCTCTGTCTTGTAACTCAGTTCTGGATCTAGTTCAGTTCCCATTACATTATGGGTCTAGTCCAATTTCTGTCTTGTGAAAAGACTTTATTCAATTGTAAGAACTGTAAGAAAATATTTTTGCATTATTTAAATCGTTGGGAAGCTGAACCACCTCTTCTTCTGGCTTAGAGGTCCTTAACTAAGGACCTAAGTTATGTTGACCAAAAACCCAGTCAGATCTGAAGACTGATGTAAGGAGTTTTCTCACAATTATACATCTCAAGCAACCTATATGCTTTATGTGAAAACTGGCCCCCATACTGATAAATGAGTTATTGTTTCCAAGTTCCCTTGATTGAATACAAACTCTTGGGGCTGCGGGTGGACAACTCTTTTTCTGATTTCAAGGAAATGTACATGTTTATTCCCCACCCCAACTTGGAAAGTTCTAATCTTTCCTCCAATTAGAAATAGCTTTTTTGTTTTCTTTTAATTAATTGACCTTATTTGATCATTTTTTATGCAAGAGGTCTGTCTCCCCTATATTTGTGGTCCAGTGCCAAAGCTGAGGAAGGCCTTTTCCCAATTTATAAGGCAATTAATTTGTGTTGCTTAATAAACTGATATGCTTGGAAGCTGAAACTTTTGTTTCCTTAATCATTTCATTTTTTTACCCACTGCCATGGAAAGGAAGAGATTTAGCATAATTGTGAATAGATATTTAGCTATTTCCACTATTGTAGATGAACATTTTGATACTTAATAGTTGAAAAAGAATTTGATTTGCATATGTACCATTAATATGAATATACACATAAACACAACTTTCAGATAACATTTGAAGAGTTTTTGAGAGAAAATTTTTTGTGGTGAAAATTTGAGGACTTAGATCTTTTTATAATATGGACTGCTGCCTTACTTGTTTAGTAAAGTATGTTATATAAAAAGGGGGATGAACCTTTGTTGAAAACAAGAGGACCATAAATATAAAGAAACACATTTTCAAGGGCACCAAGGAGCTGGAGAGCCCATGGTTTTTAAAATTTCTTTTAAATTTTTTCTCAATTACATGTAAATGAAAATTTTTGACATTCTTTTTTAAAAATTTGAGTTCCAAATTCTCTCTCCCTTCTTTCTCCAGAACCTCTTTGAAAAGAAAAGCAGTTTCATACTGATTATATACATGCACTCATGCAAAACATTTCCATATTAGCCATATTGCAAAAGAAATCGCAGACCAAAAAATCTCAAGAATAATAAAATTTGGGGGCAGCTGGGTAGTTCAGTGGTTTGAGAGCCAGTCCTAGAGATGGGAGGTCCTAGGTTCAAATCTGGCCTCAGCCACTTCCCAGCTGTGTGACCCTGGGCAAGTCACTTGACCCCCATTGCCTAGCCCTTACCACTCTTCTGCCTTGGAGCCAATACACAGTATCGACTCCAAGACAGAAGGTGAGGGTTTAAAAAAAAAAAAGAATAAAATTTAAAAGGTATGTTTCAATCTGCATCCAGATTCCATCAGTTCTTTCTCTGGAAGTGGGTAGCATTTTAAATCATAAATCCTTCAGATTTGTTTTTTTGTTGTTCAATCATTTCAGTCATATCCAACTCTTTGTGACCTCATTTAGGGTTCTCATGGCAGAGACCCTGATGTGGTTTGCCATTTCCTTCTCCAGCTCATTTTACACATGAGGAAACTGAAGTAGACAGGATTAAGTGACTTGTCTAGGGTCACAGAGCTAGGAATTGTCTGAGGCCAGACTTGAACTCAGGAAGATGACATTCAATCTATTGTACCACCTGACTGCCTTCAGAATTGTAGGACCCATGTCTAAGCCTCCTTAGCTGGCATTCAATTCTTCTGCTTAATGGAATTCAACTTCTGCCATCTCTGGCACATCTTACCCACATCTGTTTTGAACTTTTTCTTAATCAGAATGATTTTATTTGTAGCTTAATTGTTTGGGATTTGCTTCAATCATTTAATTCAAGAAAATTTATCAAGAATGTATTATATGGGGCACCCTAGAGATGGGGGGTCCTGGATTCAAATCTAAGGCCTCAGAAAATCCTTAACTGTGTGACCCTGGGTAAGTCACCTAACCCCAGTTGCCTAGCCCTTATCATTCTTTACCTTGAAACTGGTAATTAGTATTGATTCTAAGACAGAAGATTAAAAAAAAAAAAAAGAATATGCTATATGAAAGGTACCATGCTAGAGAAAGCAAAACAGAAACAAAAAGTAAACAATGCTTGCCTTTAAGAAGGTTACATTTTCCTGCAGGGATACATCATAAACAGAAAATACACACAAAAGGATATAAAGTACTTTGGAACACACTCACAACCAAGGAGATGAAGAAAGACCTTGAGAAGGAGCTCTCCAGAGTAGAGCTAAAACAAGACTCCTTGCTTTCTTATGCCTTGACATCTCTGTCCTTCATTTGGGAAGACCTTCAGACAATTAATATCTTTATGGTACCTCCTTCCCTCCTTAATTGCCCACACTCAGCATTGGAATGCTGTCCTCCTCCCCTCTTAGCAGGGTCTGGCATTGGGGCAGCTAGGTTTTGGGTAGCTAGTATACTGAGAGCCAGGACTAGAGATGGGAGGTCCTGGGTTCCAATCTCACCTCAGACACATCCTAGCTGTGTGACCCTGTGCAAATCACTTAAAACCCATTGCCTAGCCCTTACCGCTCTTTTGCCTTGAAATCAAAACCAAAACTAAGATGGAAAGTAGGGTTTTTAAAAAATAAATAAGTAAATAAAAAGTTGTGGCCTTGTTGCCCTCTGCCTTCTGGAGTCTCAAGCTTTCTCTGAAGTATAACTTAACAGTACCATGAAGGAGCATTGGATTCAGAGCCAGGAGACCCAAGACAGAATCTCGTCTCTTCCACTTTCTGCCAATGTGAACTGTGTGTCATTTAATTCTGGGGAGCTTCAGTTTTCTAATTTGCAAAATGAAGGCATGGGACTAGATGGTCTCCAAGGACCCTTCCAGTTCTAAATCAATAATCCTATGACTCCCTACAAGAGGTCTTTTCTGGTCTTCTTAGTATTGCAAGTGCACTGCCACCTCTACCTTTCCCAAATAATTTCGTATTTGCTCTATCTATATTCTACTCTGTACATGTTGTTTTCCACAGTAGAATTCCTTGAAGGAAGCAGCAAGTTTCATTGTGGTGTTTGTATCTCTGGCACCTAAAAGAATCCCCAGGACATACATAGTAGGTGCTTCATAAATACTTGCTGGATGGAATTGTCTTGCCAAACTTTTAGAATCTGGGCTTTTTCTTTATCAGTAGTAGCCTCATTGAATCTTTATAGACAAGATGGGGGCACATTGTGTCTGGGCTAGAATATGTTGATTCTTGGTTTAAATAACTGTACACCTGAATTATTATGGAATTTGCAAGAGAAATCTCATCGTCCCTCAATGAGACTGAGCTACACATCTCAGGAGAGGAATGTGTCTTGTGGTGGTTTGCTTGAGCCAAACTTGCCAATCTATGGGGCTTTCACTATTTTCCTTGGGATGGTTAGGATGTGGTCCTAGGATTATACTGATTTTTATCCTTTAGATTAAACTGCCTTTCTAATTATTACTATGAATTGTCCCATATTTTAATAGGCTAAATAAAATTCTTGTCTTGAAGCATGATATAGAAGCTACTTAACATGATTAAGACAGCTTTTCTAGAAACATATCTAAAAATAAAATTTCCAACAGGCTTCAAAGTATAAATAGTATTTCCATGAGAGGCCTGAAAGTACTTGATTTGTAAAAGACCAAACCAAGTGCAAAACACACACACAAACCCCAACCCATACCCAAACCAAAATGTGGAAGAAAAAGAATCATGTGAGACTTCATAACTGATGCTAATATGACTTTAATGAAGTAAAAACGGAATTGAAATAGGGAAACTCTTCCTAAAATGGAACCATCTCTTTACCCTCTCTGGGGATGTTAATATGTTCATAAACTAGAAATTATAAAACTAAATCATTATAAAAGAAATTTAAAATCATTACTGTATTAGCTCAAGTTGTAATGAAGGATGTTTTGGTCTTTGATTCTAATTTGAATTGTCCAAGAAGAGAGAGAGCCAGAAAAGCACTTCTCTGGATGATAAAGAATAAAAAAAGGGGATGAACCTGGCAAAATTACCATGCTTGTAGAAGATATTAAATTCTCTGGAGTAAACACTACCAAGTCCTGAATAGAAACTGTAGGAAGTCGTGCAAGGCTCTAAGAGGGCAGAGCTGCAACAAAATGGGTTTCCAAGTAGGAAGTACATAAAAAAAAATCAAAACTCAACTTATGAGATGATGAACTTGGTGTTTGTTTTGATTTAATCCAACCCAATAAATACTTATTGAGTGGATTTGGCCTAACTACCCAGGCAAGAAAAAATAGATGTCCCAAGAATGCATCTTCTGCAGACTGATACCCGTCTGGTTGGAAAAGCCCTAGAGCTTGTCTATTAATACATCAAACTTAGACAAGTGTTTAAAAGAGATGATAAACTGGGGCCACGATGAACAAGTGGAGGAGCGAAGGCTGGATTTCCCTTTGGGACATTGTACTGTCAAACAACTCCAACCTTCTTCCTGAAACAAAAGTCTGTTAATAACACTTTTTCTTTTCTTTTTGTTTAGCATACCAATTTGATACCTTCTGTTTTTTTATCTCACACTCATTTCTGAATGTGTTCCTTTGCCCTCCTGTTCAGCAAAACCAAATGACATTGACAGTATCTGAGAGTGTATGGAATATCCCACACTCATGGTCCCCCTACCATAAAGGGAGGGAGGTGCTTGTCTCCAGGGTTACATTTGATAAGTATAATAATCTGCATTCAGTTCCACTGCAATCTCCTTCTTTGCTCTGTCCAATCCAGGTAGCCTATTCTCCTTTATCCACCTCCATCTGTAACTGAAGGTTTCACTACTGTGAAACTCCTGAGCTCTCATTGGTGAGTATTTCCCTTATTACAGGAGGAAAAATGGGATGTAAACCATCCTTTCCAAGACATACAAGGTGACTTTTACTTTGAGTGCAAAACCTCCAGCATTAGCTTCTAGGAAGATCCCAGTCAGGGCATATTTCAGTCATCTTTCAGTAGTACCCCAGGCTGAAAAAGGAATCTCGGGGACTTCCTATTACAGAACTGCATGGTTAACTTAAAGATGCCTAGGTCAACCTGCACTTCCTCAAGAACATTCTAACTTTAGGAGATAACTGCTCTTCAGCCTCAGAGTTAAGAACCTTTTATTTAAATGCAGTAGTCCAATGTATTTAAACTTGGTAGACTTGGTGCAAACATACTCAGCCTCTACCCCAGGTCCTAGATTTCCTGGCCCAACTGCCTAGGAATATAGCTTCTGTGTGGCTGCTGTTCCCATTGAAGAAACAATTGTACCCTGAGGCATACCTACGGAATCTGTCGGAATGTTCACACACATGCCACATTCTTCCTGGTAAAAATGCCAATCCTCTCTTCCTCCTATGCTAATCTTGCCTGGCATTAAAGGCCTGACTCAATTTCCCAACATAGTTTGATGTTTTTCTTTTCTTTTGATTCTCTCTCAACTTAGGGGGAACAAGCAGCACACCTCCCTTCTGCCTCCCCAAAATTCACACAATGAAAACATGGAGCTATTTCCCAAAAGAACAGTAGCAAAAAAAGGAGAGGCAAGGTGAGTGGTCAAGTAACTGTTAGCCCTTTCCCATTCCCCACATCTCCTTCATACTTCAGATTATCCTCCACTGTTAATACCAGCAGCACAAACACTATTCCCATTTCTGGGACAATCTCAACCCTCCCTAGCATACCTACTTCTAAAGTCATAGTGGCAGTACCTAAAAGCAGGACTGAAAATCAAATAGTATATAAAGATTTACAGAGGCATACTTAGATCTCAGATTGAGGAAAATGAGGGTTGAAGTTTTGCTTCTGACACACTGGGCAAGACACAACTTCTCAGTTCCTTCTAAGATTATAAACAGTAGAGTTGTGCCTGATATATTTGGGGGTAGAGTGGAAGAGTTCCCCTGACAGGGAATTCTCGGCACCTGTGAAATCTTGGGTCACTCCCTTCTTTTTGTCTGCCCCCCTTCCCCAATCGCTCAATTAGTACACTAAGATGATGTATTTATCCATTCGTTCCTTCATTTGCTTGTTTATTTATTAGCTGGAGTACAAAGGAGGGTGGGGGTGTACCACTCCTTCACAGTAAAGGCTGGGGATAGGGACTGGACCAGTGTTTTCTTGGGGGAGGGGAGCGGGACTAGTTGAAATGAATGTATTTGAAATTGATTAAAGAGGAACTCACATCTCCAGGGTGTGCTGAAATCACTTGTGATGTATTAACACTAGACCCAAAAGCAGCCCCACAACCTCCTCCTCCCAAGTTCAAATGAAAACATCTTCCCAATACCCCACCCCATTCTTGCGCAAGGTTAGCACCGAAATTAGATTATGAAATAAATAAAAAAGAATCCGCCCCAAAGCCTTCCACCTCTCCAAAGTTAATTTTTTCCAGTGGGAGATTACAAACCCCTCAAATACACCGAGGCGGTGTTGTGTAAGTTCCAACCTCTTTAGTAGGAGAGCCTGCCGGAATTCTGAGTCCTCCTCGAAAGTTAAATCCCGTTGCACATGAATTGGAGTTTTGTCTTGGGCCTCGGGAAAGATCTTTAGATGCCCTTATTGGAGGTTGTAGAGCCAACTCCAAACGAACGAGCGTTTAATACACGATCTGGGCAGGAAAACTTTCCAAGTACAACGATTTCGGACCAAACTTGTCTGGGTGCGAGACACAATGAGCCTCAGAGAAAAGCCTGGGACAGCTGAAGGTGCCGCTTGAAAAGGAGAGCTCAGTCTCTCCACGGAAAGAAGCCAGTTTCTTAGCATTCACCCAAAGCAACGAGCAGCTAGAAATAAACTTTGTGCCACTGACTGCAGCCTGGCAGAGCGGCGCGAAGCCGAGCGTGCGCCAGGTGGAACGAGGAGGGCGAAGGAGTGCGAGCTGCCCGCTGCCCTCCCCCAACCTCAGAGCTTTCCGACATCTGGGAGAGAGAATGGGGAACCGCTGCTGGGACAGACGTCCGACACGTTATCCCAGGAGCCAGAAGCTCGCCTCCCCGCAGCCCCCTGAAGCTCCCACTTGGGTACGGGGGCTCTCACCTGCTTGCGTCACTGGAGCCCCGAAAGTTAGCAGCAGCAGCAGCAGCACCTGCAACGGCCACAGCTGGAGCCGCCCGAAGCAGCTGAAGCGGGTCATTGCTGCGTTGGGGCTGCCTCCTCTCTGCCTCCGCTTTGATGTCTCTGGAGCCTCCCTCTGTGGCAACAGTTTGAGGAGTTCCCTTTCAGCCCCTCCCTGGTTCTCCATTAATTAACCTTGACTCGCCGAGGGGAGGGGTCCTGACTTGGCCCATGGAACAGACCACTTCCCGACTTGGCCGTTGTCTTAGAAGGGTATATTGATTTCTGCCTTCCTTTACCAGACTCCCCCGTAAACAGGAGCTGAAACGGAAATTCTCTACTTCACCACTGGTGTTTTGCTAATGCTCAGTGCCAGAGATCATTGGGGGTGGGGGTGAGGAGTGTGTGCTCAAGACTTCAATCAACAACCATGCATTAGGTGCCTCCACTAATTGATGTGAACCACAAAAATGCACGATTTATAAAAGAAGGGAGAAAGGAGGCAGGACAGAGAGGGACCTCTGGTAAGGAACACCCAGAAATCCAAATATTCATGCATTTGCTGCCTCAAGGATTGTTCCTAAATCTTTGAGGATAAAGTATGTGTCCTGTTCCTTTGTTTAAAACTTCCAGAAAAAAAAAGGCATTAAAATAATAGCCAATATCTAGCTAGGGCTTACTATGTGTCAACCACCCTAAGCACTTTACAATTATCTTCATAACAACCCTGAGAGGTAGGGACTGCCTTAGTTTTCCTTAAGTTTTCCTTAGTTTTCGTTTAAGGAAATTGAGGCAAACAGAGACTAAATGACTTGTCCAGCGTCATCCTTAATAAGTGTCTGAGAGAGGATTTAAACTCATGTCTTTCTGACCCGCCCTGAGCAAGTTTCTGGCCTCTTAGTGCCCTACTGGAACTCTGGGACTATAAATTGGAGGAGGACAGATCTACATTGTAGAGGGAATTTCCTCCTCTGGAAAGTGTCTATATTAATGAAATCATAGATCTAGTCCTGATCCCTCTCACAATGACTGAAGTTCTCTTTAGATCATGATTTATAAGGGATCATAGATTTGCAGTTGTAAGAATCATAGGGTTAGAAACAGCAAAGTGTTAAATTATAGACTGAATTATTAGGGGCACCTGTGGTTGCTTCTTTTCTAAAAGGGGCCTTAGAGTCCATCTAGTCCAACTCCCTCATTTTATAGGAACAGGTTTGCCCAATGAGTCAGTCAATAAATGTTTATTAAGCACCTAGTATATGCTAGGCATTGTGCTAAACAATGGGGATACAAAGAAAAGTAAAAGATAGATCCTGACTCAAGGACTTGTCTAATGGGAAGTGACCAAAACAAGAATCAATCTCAGATCCTCTGATCCCTTACCCAGAACTATTTTCAAATCTAGGGTGAAAGCATATTCCTATGTGGAGAGAAAAGAGTTAATTTGTTCTTCTCAGGGTGGGATTCCATTAGAGAAGGAAAACCTGTTTAGGAGTTCAGAATAACATCTCAAGGACATTTTGTTATTGCCATAGGCCCAGGGTTGAGAGATCTTTTATCTCAAAGAAAGCAAACCATTAGGCTATCCTGCCTTCTCATCTCCTCTGACCTTAGAAGTCAGAAGAGTCCCTCCTGAAGTCAAGAACTCTTCCTAACCTCCCCCCAGCCTGGTGAACCTCGTGATAGGACTCATGCTGGGAACAGCTGGGGGTGGTGGTGGTGGTGGTGGGGTTGTGTTCATGCTATGTAGTTTTTTGCTTTCTGATTGGGTACTTTCCTGCCTAGATTGTAAGTTTGGCCCCAGACCACAGGTATTGAACAGAGTGTGTGGGGGTTTGCTTCAAGAATCTATAAAATGCTTGTGTATGCACCCATGCATTGGGCATCGCCGCTAGGGTGTGACCTGTTCTCATGAGAAAGATGAAACCTTGCTTCTGGTCACTTAAGCTGTCTCTATTTCGTGCTTGCATTCCTCAGCAGGTCATGCTTTGGGGGGACGCTTTTCTTACCCCCCACCTTCTTTCTTGGGTTGCCTGCAGCTCTCCATCCTCCCTAATAGCCCAATAGTCTTCTGTTCTGCCTTATCTTGGGAGGGAGAAAAGCGATTTGATGGCCTCATTCATTGGGGTTCCAAGGACTTACTCTGCTAGCACTCTGGGAGTAGTATAGTGAATTTTTAAAAAGCCATCTGAGAGATGAAAGGAATGCTTAACACAAAGTAACGAATTCCCCACAGAGCTCGTGTTGGGACCATTTTCAGCCCAAGAGTGCACCTTCATGGGGAAAGCAGGGATACTTTCTCTATCCAAAGTAAAGGTGGGGAGCAGGGGACTGAAATGACAAGTGGTGAAGAAAAAAGGAGGAACTGGGAACAGCAAAGGAATTCTGTCCCGACAATAAATAACTAAGGAAATTGCCTTACTCATTCTGATTTAGTCCTGTGCTCTCCTGCCTGAATGCAATCCCAATTAATGACCATCACTGCTTAGTATCCAGCTTTCCGGATCCAGGGGCTCTTCTACGCCTTCTATAAAATAGGAAGTGGTGGGGACTGGGAAACAAATGAGGGTCAAGTCTTTCTTTAACTAGTGGTGTAAGATTAAGAAGACCCTAGGGGGCAGCTGGGCAGCTCAGTGACTCAGTGGAATTAGAACTAGGACAGGGAGGTTCTGGGTTCAAATTTAACCTCAGACACTTCCTTCCTACTTATAGGACCTTCAGGAAGTCACTTGACCCCCATTGTCTAGCCCTTACTGATCTTCTGCCTTGGAACCAACACATGGTATTGATTCTAAGATGGAAGGTGAGGGTTTAAAAAAAAAGAGGAAGAATAAGAAGACCCTGCAAAGAAGTTGGGTCTGGGTCTAATTTAGATGCTACTTGAAGCAGGAAGGCTGTTGGGTCAGTCCCATCCTGATTTCATGGCTTTTGAACATACAGAGCAAGTTAATCATCGTAAACTTTTGTTACCCTATAAAGGAAAGCAAATAGTTCTGACAAAGTGTCCTGTTGGACACCTTCCATTGGAGCCTACCAAATATGCAAATCAAAACATTCTTGTGTATCACAAAGTAAAACTTACTTTCCCCTTTGGGATTTCCTCTTTGCACATGGCCTCAACTCACTGCCTTTTAAACCTTTCTCTTACTCCTTTCTAAATGGGGCAGCTACATACCTGAGTAGAAGGTATGCATCCATCTTCCATATAGATGGGCTTTTGCTATCCAACAGCCTAGTTCTGGAATGATCTTCCTCACCTCTGGCTCTCAGAATCCCTGGTTTTCCTCAACTCTGCCCAAGCACTACTTTTTACATGAAGTCTTTTCTGATCCCTCCCCCGACTACTGATCTCTTTTATTTTTTATTATTTTTATTTTTATATTTATATTTATATATATTTATATTTATATTTATATTATTTTTATATTTATTTTGTATGTTTCTAAAAGTATAAATATTATACATCAATTGTACCCATAGGCTGGCAACTCCTTGAGGGCTAAGACTTTCAGTTTTGTCTTTGAATTCTTAGAGCTTGGCACACAGTAGATTCTTAACAAATGCTTGTTATTTGATTGATGTTTTTTAAACCCGTAGGGGGCAGCTGGGTGACTGAATTGAGAACCAGGCCTAGAGATGGGAGGTCCTGGGTTCAAATTTGATCCCAAACACTTCCCAGCTGTGTGACCCCGGGGCAAGTCACTTGACCCCCATTGCCTCGCCTTTATCACTCTTCTGCCTTGGAACCAATACAGAGTTTTTGTTTGTTTGTTTTTTTTAAAAAAGCCCTTCCCTTCCCTTCTGTCTTGATTCCAAGGTGGACAAGAGGTAAGGGCTAGGCAATGGGGGGTAAATGACTTGCTCAGGTTCACAGGATTGATTGATTTCTTAAGGTTCTGCCTCACAAAAGATAGACCACCTACTTCCCCCAGAATCTTATTTCCTACAATACAATGAAAACACTAAATAAAAAATAAATAGTAAGCCACAATTTTTAAAATAGCTAACACTTTTTACTTTATATTCATAGGTATCTACTGATAGGTGTCTGCCTTCAGAGTTTTTCCTCTAGATTAGAAAATTAACTTGTATATCCAAGGTGAACAAAAGAAAATTGGTATTTGTGAGATGCTCTTCATAAATCTTGAGCTAAAGAGAGCCTTCATAAAGAAAGAAGAAGGTAGCTAATCCTTGGAATATATGCTATCATAAATTTAGAGCCAAAATGCTCAGCTAGTCCAGGATCCCTTATTTTGTAGATCAGGAAACCAGGGCCTAGAGAGGCTGTGACAAAAGCCACATAATTGACAGAAAGCAAGATCTGATCTCCAGGAACATTTGGTCCAAAGCATACTTAAGCAGGACCCCCTTCTGTAATATCCCTGACGAAGGGGTCTTTCATCCTCCACTACAATGTCTGCAGTAAAATAGGCAGCTCCTTGTGTCCCAAGTTCTTCCATTTCACTTTTGGACAGGTAGAAAGAATTTCCTTATAGAAAATCAAAATCTGATTTTTCTAGAACTTCTACCACTTTTGCTCCTAGATGTGATATTGGCGTTCAAGAAGAACAAGTCTAATCCATCTAATGACAGCTTCCCAAATATGTGAGCAGGCATTAGGTCTCCCTTAAGCCTTCCCTTGTCCAATACCTTAACAGCCCCAGTACCTTTGCCCAATTTTTGTATGACATTGTCTCTAGTCTTGTAAATAATATGGTCACCCTCTTCTGTATCCAAATAGTTAGAAATGGGGAAGATGTTGAACAAATTTGGTAAATAATATCTGTAACCCTCAGTAGTAAGAGCAGGCCCCAATAAACTCAAAGCCATTAGCTAGAAATCACAGAGCACAGAGTCTGCTCCTCAGAATGAGAAAAGCAAACTCTCCCCCTCCCCAAACACTGTATGTTCAGCCAAGAAAATAATAATACAGGAGTTCTGTGAAAAGAACATATAGTATTCCATACAGAACTGGATCATACATTGATATGTTACCTGTGATTTATTATCTTATAGAAAACACTGCTTAGAGCCACTAAAGCAGTCTACATTCATTGTTTCCATCTTGTAAATCATCACCAATCATTGTTCCTGCAAAAGGCTTACCTAATTTCTCAGCCCATGTCATTTCCCTATAAATTGTGCTCTCAAATCAATAAACTAAGTCACTGCCCAGTCCTCCTGAGTTGTCTGCATTCTTACTCCTTGTAATCCCCAACCAGGTAGTCCCCATGGATCTGACATCTGGTGCCCAAACATTCTGATCCCCAGAGGATTGAGGACCCCTCATTGAAGGATTACAGGTAAGAAAAAACCTACCAGGGGAGGAGGGAAGGGGACAGGGCAGGGAGTAAAAAAGACTAGTCAGGAGTCCAGCCAGGAAGGTTTAACAGCCAGGAGGGCTCACCAGGTCAGAAGGATCTTAAGCTAAATAATAAATAGGAATAAGAACATGAGACAAGCTCCATCAAAAGAAAGAGAGTAGCTCTGGCAGTGTGGGGAATCTACACTACAAGCAAAAGGCACAAAAGTTAAAAATGCCCCATTACAGAAATTGCTTGATAATGTCATAGAAGTTTGGGAAGAAGTCATGGAAGCCTTGGAAGAAGTGGGAGAGAGGATTAAAGTGATGAGGGACTGTTTAGATCCCAACCATAAATTAGATCCCAACCATAAATTTCAGAAAATAGACCCCTGTCTAAAACTCCAGAAAGAAATAAAATGACCAGAATTTTTCATCCCTTCCCCCCCCCCCCCAAAAGCCCTTCTCTCTCAGTCACCTAAAACTTTCTGGGAAATCCTCCAAGAAAAGCAGGATCAATGTAGTGTAGAATCACTTCCTCAGAACTCAAGGTAAAATCACCAGGAAAGGAAACCAATTGTCCTCCTCTGTCTGCTGCCCCTCCTACTAAAATACCCATAAAGTCCCCATTGCAATTAACCATAGAGAAAAATCAGGACACAAATGTTGAAATGTTCCAGTATTTCTCTTTCCCAGTAGTAGAGCACATTGATGCGTAGGGAAATCTTACACAGGCACATCAGCCTGCGCCATTAAACATTTTAAAAGATTTAAAACAAGCTACTTCTCTATATGGTCTTATAGCCCCACTTACACTAAAATTGGGGGAGACCATTTCTCCTAACATTCTCCCCCGAATGATTAGAAGTCTGAATATGAGGATGAAGCAAAGATTCGGCCGAAAATGGAATGGCATGCTCTGTTTGGAATTACCTATGACATGCTAATTGGGCAATGAGCTCATGCTGCAGTTCAAAATCAGTTGGTTTATAATTCACTGCCATACCAGCAAATTAAAGCTTGGCATAGACTTCCCACCACCAGTAAGACCCAGGAGCTAAGCAAGATCAGACAAGGACCAGAGAAACCTTTAGAATTTGTTTCCTGACTAAAGCAAACAGTCTCCAGAATTATTCAGGACCTCAAGGCAGAACACCTTTTAGGCAGACAACTTGTCTTAGAACATGCTAACTCATTTTGTAAGGCAGCCATCCAACCATACTGAGCTAAAGCCTCCTAAGAGGAGGATATAAAGCTTCGCATGAACATAGGACTGTCACATATTCAGGGTGTAGCATTTGCCTGGGCAGTACAAAAGATTGGCTTACTTCCAAAAAGCAAAAAGGGCTCTCAGATTGGTTTAAATGTAGAGGTCCCCTCCCCACCCCCCCCATTTCCCGGTGCTCTTTTCTTGGATACCCCTGGTTAAAGCAGTGTAAATCAAAGCCTGACAGAATGGGACAGGCCCTTCCTCATAAGGGCCCACCACAGCCATCAAATGACAGAGGCTCTCCCTCAGATGACTTTTCCCCCAACAGAAAGAAAAAAGGAACTATGAGAGAAATGCTCCCAAGCTGCCTATAGCAGCATCAGATTTATTAGAAAGCCATCCCACTATGTACAACTCATGCAGCTACCAGAAATGTCTTCAGCCTCCCCCTCCCCCCCAAGAGACTTGTTACGTGTTTGTTTTGTAAGCCTGTGATTTCTGTGTTATGATTCTAAGTTCCATATATCGTCTGTGCGCACTGGGAGGGTTAATTTGGGAGAAAATAAAAGAGGCCCTTTGCACCTCGCTACCTCACTTTCTCTCCTTCACTATCCCAGGAATAGCAAAGGACACAAACCAGAGAGTGTTTGAGAGATTCAGAAACAGCATTGTAAAACCTTTTGAGTCTCTTAAAAGTCAACAAAATTTAATTAATTAGGTGAAAAGAAATCTTACTCGATGCTCTCATTAAAGCAAGAGCCAATAAACTAATCTGCCAAACATTTCTCTTTCCATTTGTCACTGGCCATGAGAGGGAACGTAGAAATCTAAAAGACAGAAAAAAGGACAAATTGATCCCACCATTGAATTCTAATTAAACAGGTTAAAATACGAGCCATATATTTTATGAAAATCACAAAGGGTTTTAGAATGCAATCTTAGGAAACCAGCTAAACACCATTCAGACAGCTACCTAGAAAGCAATGGTTCTGAGCTGTGTTCATCTATCCAACTCCTGCCTGCAAACTAAGTTTGTAGCTCAAACTTTCCTAGCTAGTCAAAACCATCAATCTAACTCAGTGCTTATCCAAGAGTGGAAAAGCTTCATTAAACAACTGTGAGTTCAATCTACCATTTGTCATACTGATGTTAGTGAAAACTTAAAAAAAAAAATCATTAAAACAGAACCACTGGCTTACACTTCAAAATTAGATCCCTTTAGATAGAGACTGGTCCACGAGAAAATCCTATGCTGAGAGGGAGTCATCCATGGCGCCCCAGTTCAGCAGGAAGTAGTTTTGAGAAGCCAAAAACATCACCCACTTTCCCCCAAACTCATGGCCCTTTCTCTACCCATTAGAATATATATTTGCTAAGGATTTGAATAGGTACTGATGGAACAGTGAAAATTCATTCACTGTGATAATGGAATAGAATTTCAGCAAAATATAAGAATGTATGAAACTTATATTGAAAAAATTATCTATTAGGACTTGCAATGTATAATGAGCACAGATTTGAATGATTATTGAAAACACTTATCAAACTGAATTTGAGAATTGCAAAAAATGAGTATAAAGTATATTAAAATTTAATATCAACTTATTAAAAGATGTGATGTAATATGAAGAAAAAATTTTGGTTCAACCTATGAACATGTAAACTTGTTACTTTATTATACTAAGCAACAGGTAAAAATATGATTAACATTAGGGTTTCAAAATTGGGAATATAAAAATGATATATGCACTAAGAACTTGGTATATTGCAAATTGCAAGTTTAAATAGCATTGAACTTGATTAGGATACAATAATTACTTTAAAAGTATGTGCAATGTATAAGAAGAAATTCATGATCTAAGGACTATTTGTTAAAGTGTAATCTTGTGTAAGAACAAAGTATGTACAATAGCTACCTGTACAGTGAAACACTGACTCAGAGAGGTACCACTCAATTGTACAATTGCTTAAGAAACTTGTGCCAACTCAAGCTCTGCAAAGTGCAAAAATGAACAAGAAGTTAATATCAACTTTATAACATCCATAATATTGTTCAAAAATACATGCTTCCCTAATTCATCACAATTAGAGTGCAAAATTAAAATAAAAAAGGGGAAAACTGCAGATATTATTAATAAATGGTAAAAAATGTAAAACATCAAAAGGAATTGGCTTAAAAATTTGGTAATCTGTTATTATGAAATGCCATTGAATATTAAAATGGTTTAAAAAACAAGTTGTCAATGGGTAATTTGTAATGGTGGAAATTTAGGGGAGATGGGAGAGGTTATAATATTGTAATGGTTAAGAATGTGGCTACAGGATTTATGTAATATTAAACAATGGCCGCCAAGGAATTTACTTATGAAATTCCTAAAAATGAAACACTCAAGTCAGAATGAAGTTTATGGAGGTTTAATCACACTGGGAGTAGGGAAAGGAGAGGGAGAGAAGGAGAGAAGAGAAAAAGGGAAAGGGGCTACTCAACCTCTGACCAAGGCAGAGGGAGTTTTAGGCCCAAAGACCCAGGTGGAAAGAGTCAGTCCTTAACTCACGTGACCAATCTGAAGGAAAGCTGTCTGCGGGCGTCCTCCCTCTCCAAGCTCCTAACACCAACTCTTCCTAACACCAACTCTTCCTAACACCAACTCGCGTCTCCCTCTCCCCACAGGAAGTGCGCGAATTCCAGAGGCTGTTCCCTACCTCACTTCCTGTGTCTCACAAAATCCAATGGTTGGCTCTAGCTTGGCTTAGGACAGCCCAGGTGGGCAGTTAGTTATTTCTGATTTGTCATTGACTAGCACATGCCCGTGTAGTGTGGGTGTGCACAATTTTTGGGTGCTAGACCAAGATGGAGACTTTTAAAATTCACAAATTGTGTGTCAGACATACTGTAAAAATCTAGTGCAAAATACATACAACAAATGTTACATCAGAATATAATTGGTGAAATTGAATCAATTATGTAAAAATATTTTGGGGTATCCATTTGAAAGTTCTAAAGTTTTAAATCAATACCCATTGAGAGTAGCTTAATATCAAGGTTAAAACTTGCAAATTGTACAAGTACAAAAATATTTGATTTTTGACAAAATTGTTATATATTGAGTGTTACCAAAACATTGTACGTTATTCTATAAAAACTGAAAATATGTGTTTAATAAACTATGTGTAGAAGCAAACTGTTAGAAATTGATCATGTTTACTTGCAATGACATATGATTTGTATTGTAGTTTAAGCATTGTTAGTGAGTATTGAAACTTAGAAAAAACTAGAAAATTATTGGAAAGAAAAATTGGTTATCATGACTTGTAAAATCAAAACTTTTCATTGTATATGTAAATCATGGCAACTTCTCAGTTCCAAGATACAATTGCTGAGATTTGCTATTGAAGTGAAAGCTTTTGGAATGGCAATTCATATTGGTTTTGAATTTTGAATTTGAATTTTTGAATTTTGAATTTGAAATTTGAATTTAAAGATAGTTGTCTGATAGATCATTGAACTGTATCCACCATTCAAAGGGAAAGACATGACCAACTAATAATCCTGACTCTTCTCTGAAGTCAAACAGTGTTCAATCCTTTCCCTGCCTTTTCCTTTCAAAGCAAATTGTTATAATCAAAGCAAAGTGAAATAAGCATTGAAGCCCCAGAAATTTTAGTGTGCTTAGCAACCAAATGTGTTCCACATCTTATTTAAGAGACTGTCCTCCACCCCAAGTTTTTGTTTCAGTTGAAGTTAAAATGAATCTTTTTGTAAATTAATTCAATTGTATAATCACTGAACATGAATTCTAATAACCTATTTACAAAAACAAACAAAAACCAACCAACCCCCCCCCCGAATTATATGAAGGTCCAGATTTTGCTTTTATTTACACAGGAAATGAACACCTACATTACTTCTCAGAAACAGCTGAATATGAAACAACCCAGATGACTACTCCAAGACCCCAGTACTGAAGCCCATGATTTAGCGACAAGCCAAAAGAATACTTCACATGGCAGAACAATCCCTGGAAGTGGCAAGCCTCCCAAATTGTCCTCCAATCCTGATCAATCTTAATTATTGACCCCAGTCCAATTATTAATATTGTTGTGGTTCAGCTACCTTGAAAAATGTAATTTATGGAGGGTGGAGTCAAGATGGCGCCCTAGAAGGAGCAGAAGTTCAGACCTCTGAATACCCTTCCTTACCGATAACAAACTGAATGCTCCTAGAGGACTGAAAATCAAACCCAACAACAAGACAGAGCCAAGGAACTGTCCTGCTGGACTCAACTCAAAAGGTATGCCCCCTGAAAAGCCAGAATCCAAGAACACTCGGGTTTAAGGGGAAGGCAGAAGGAAGGTTCGTGGACCCCTCCCCCCCACCTAGAGCGCTGAGCCCCCAGTGGCAGTGGGAACTTCTGGGCGGGCAAAAGTGCTGGTCTGGAGGTGTACTTTGTGGGTAGGGCTGTGCCAAGTTCAGAGCATCGAACACAGTAGGCAGGGAAGAAACTAGAGAGGGAGCACAGAGCTGGCAACCTGGCCAGAGCTGTGGAGATCCTCCATATTTGCTCCAGCCTTCCAGGAGGTTTTGGACTCAGACCACACCCAGCCCAACCAAGCTGAACTTAATCCCATCAAAAGCCTCCAGAACTCAGGGAAGCCCAGGCTCCACACCACTCCTAATTAACTGCTGGACCTTAATTCAATCAAAAGCCTCCAGAGGTCAGGGAAGCTCAAACCCCCAACAACCTCCCCCAGAGACTACACCAAGAGATCTTCTGTCAAAGCTTCAAGAGGGGAGACTGATAGAAGCCCCCAAAGCCAAAAAAATGAGAGGTGCAAGAGCATAGACAAATACAGGGAGCAAAGAAGGGGTGAATATGAGCAAACAACAGAAAAAGAACAAAGAAATTGCAATAGACAGCTTCTATACAGCGAATGGAACAGAGGAGGAGAGATCAGCAAACAATAAATCAGAAATCCCAGCGAATTGGATACAGGCTGTGGAAGAATTCAAAACACAATTAAGAGAGGATAAAGACAATTGGGAAAAGAACTTAAAAACTAAGATAAGTCATCTGGAAACAGAGGCACTTGAACTAAAACAAAAAGATAGTGTCTTGAAAGCCAAAATCAACCAGCTGGAAAATGAGGCAAAGGAGATGAAAGATGAGACAAAGGAGATGAAAGACGAGGTAAAGAGGATGAGAGATGACCTCTAAAGAAAATTAGACCAGAAGGGAAAGGATGACCAAAAAGCCAGGGATGAAATCCAATCTTTAAGAACCAGAATACAACAACTGGAATCAAGTGACCTCCCAAGGCAGCAGGACACTTTAAAACAAAACCAAAAGAATGAAAAAATTGAGGAAAATATGAAGCATCTCATTCACAAAACAGAGGATTTAGAAAATTGTTCAAGGAGAGACAATTTAAGAATCATTGGTCTACCAGAAGACCATGACAAAAGAAAAAACCTGGACATAATACTACAGGAAATTGTTCAGGAAAACTGCCCTGATATCCTAGAACAAGAGGGAAAAGTGGAGATTGAAAGAATCCACAGATCACCTCCTGTACTTAATCCCCAACTGACAACACCCAGGAATGTTATAGCCAAATTCAAGATCTATCAGACTAAAGAAAAGATATTACAAGCTGCCAAGAAGAAGTCATTCAGATACCACAGAACCACAGTGAGGGTAACACAGGATCTGGCTGCATCCACCCTGAAGGATTGAAAGGCATGGAATATGATATTCCAGAAAACAAGGGAACTAGGTCTACAACCAAGAATCAACTACCCAGCAAAACTGACTATATTCTTACAGGGGAAAGTATGGTCATTCAACAAAATAGAAGAATTCCAAGAATTTGCAAAGAAAAGACCAGGCCTGAACAGAAAATTTGATGTCCAAGCACAGAACTCCAGAGAATCGTCAAAAGGTAAATAAAAAAGAGGGAAAAAAGAAAAACAAAACAAAACAACACAAAAAAAATTTTTAAGAGACTCAATAAGATAAAAATGATATGTATCCCTGTAAGAAAAGTCATTGGCAACTCTAAAAAACTGTTGTTATCACCTGGGTAGCTAGAAGAATTACACTTAGAGAGAACAGTGACAAACTGTATAGGATGAAAGGACAAGGCATAAATAGGTATATATATATATGCATACAAAAATGTGTGTGTATATATATATATATATACATATATATATATACAAGAGGAAAAAAAGAGGTTAATACTAAAAGAAATGGGAAAAGAAACAAATGGGGGTAAATTTATATGTCACAAAGAAGCTCATGGCAGGAGGGGGAAGAACATCAATACACTGGAAGGGTAAAGAGGTCAGAGATAGGAAATATTCAACTCTTAAGTGCTTTGAACTTTACCCAAAGAGGGAAGAACAATCCAATCCATTGGGGCAGAGGATAGATTTGTGCCCTATAGGGGAGTAGAAGGGTAACAAATGGACTGGTGAGGAGGGAAGCAGTACAAGGGAGGGAGAGGGTGAGGGTAATTTTAGGAAGACTACAGGGAAAATAAGGGGGGAACAAGAAGGGAAGGGGTAGAAGGGGAAGTAAAATAAGGGTGGGAACTAGGGGGACTGATTAAAAACAAACATTGGTGTAGAAGGAAATAGTGAAAGAAGAAAAGGCAGGACCAGTAGTAGAAATCAAAATGTTGGAAAATACGCAGCTATTAATCATAACTCTGAATGTGAATGAAATGAACTCACCCATAAAATGCAAGCGAATAGCAGAGTGGATTAGAATCCCAAACCCTACCATATGCTGTCTGCAAGAAACACACATATACATAGGGTAAAAGTAAGAGGATGGAGCCAAATCTATTGGGCATCAACTGATAAAAAGAAGGCAGGAGTCGCAATCATGACATCTGACAAAGCCAAAGTAAAAATAAATCTAGTTAAAAAAGATAGGGAAGGTAATTACATACTGATAAAAGGCAGTATAGACAATGAGGAAATATCAGTACTCAACATGTATGCACCAAATGGCATAGCATCCAAATTTCTAAAGGAGAAACTAGTGGAGCTCAAGGATGAAATAGAAAAACTATACTAGTGGGAGACCTGAACCTTCCTCTATCTGAACAAGATAAATCAAACCAAAAAAATAAATAAGAAAGAGGTAAGAGAAGTGAATGAAATCTTAGAAAAATTAGAGATAGTAGACATGTGGAGAAAGATTAATAGTGACAAAAAGGAATACACCTTCTTTTCAGTAGCACATGGTACATTCACCAAAATTGACCATGTATTAGGGCATAAAAACATTGCAAACAAGTGGAAAAGGGCAGAAATAATAAACACAACCTTCTTAGACCACAATGCAATGAAAATAATAATTAGTAAGGGTACATGAATATGTAAATAAAAAATTAATTGGAAATTAAACAATATGATTCTCCAAAACTGGCTAGTTAAAGAACAAATCGTAGAAACAATTAATAACTTCATTGAAGAAAATGACAATGGTGAGACATCCTTTCAAAACCTATGGGATGCAGCCAAAGCAGTACTCAGGGGGAAATTTATATCCTTGAGTAACAAATTAACAAATTAAGAAGGGCAGAGGTCAATGAATTGGGCATGCAAATTAAAAAACTAGAAAGTGAACAAATTAGAAATCCTCAGATGAAGACTAAATTAGAGATCCTAAAAATCAAAGGAGAAATCAATAAAATTGAAAGTCAAAGAATGTTGATTTACTAAATAAGACAAGAAGCTGGTACTTTGAAAAAACAAAATAGACAAAGTACTAGTCAGTCTAATTTAAAAAAGGAAAGAAAAAAACAAATTGACAGTATCCAAGATGAAAAGGGAGACCTCACCTCTAATGAAGACAAAATTAAGGCAATCATTAAAAACTACTATGCCCAATTATATGGCAAAAAATATGACAATCTAGGTGATATGGATGAATACTTACAAAAATATAAATTGCCTAGACTAAAAGATGAATAAATAAATTACCTAAACAACCCCATATCAGAAAAAGAAATTGAATAAGCCATCAAACAACTCCCTAAGAAAAAATCCGCAGGTCCAGATGGATTCACAGATGCATTCTATCAAACATTCAAAGAATCACTAATCCCAATATTATGCAAACTATTGATTATTATTTTATTATTAGCTTTCTAGCCTTATACAATCCATACAAACCTTACTTACCTTCATTTGTTGAATTTAAATTTTAAAAAGGGGCAAATGTAACCACCAGGAGTGAGAGCAGGTCCCAATAAAATCATAGCCATTAGCTAGAAATCACAGAGCACAGAGTCTGCTCCTCAGAATGAGAAAAGCAAACTCTCCCCCTCCCCAAACACTGTATGTTCAGCCAAGAAAATAATAATCCAGGAGTTCTGTGAAAAGAACATACAGTATTCCATACAGAACTGGGTCATACATTGATATGTTACCTATGATTCATTATCCTATAGAAAACACTGCTTAGAACCTCTAAGGTGATCTAAATCCATTTTTTTCCACCTTATAAATCATTGCCAATCATTGTTCCTGCAAAAGGCTTAGCTAGTTTCTTAGCCTACATCATTTTCCCTATAAATTGTGTACCTGATATCAATAAACTAAGTCACTGCCCAGCTCTCCCAAGTTCATCTGCATTCTTACCCCTCATGATCCCCAACCAGGTGGTCCCTGTAAACTTGACAAATATCCATAGATAATTTATTGGAAAAAGTCAGAAGAGGAGTAAAAATGGCAGAATCTTTTGCTGTATGATACTTTTTATATTTCTGAAATTTCTTTATTATGTCACTCACAATTCCTTGGGCAAGTCACTTAACTTTTGTTTCCCCACCTGCAAAATGAGGAATTTGGAGTAGATGGCCCCCAAGTTTCCTTCATATATAAATATCTCACATAAATTTGTGATTCTGAGTCCTAAAGAATAGCTTCATGAGAAATACTACAATAAAAAAAATTAGAAAACAATTAGCCAAAATCTTAGTTCTTTTACTTATTCTTAGAGATACCATTTTTCAAACTGTGTCAAGAAATGATTGAAGAGAAACTAAAAAATAAATTTAAAGAATTTTGACCTTCCAACAAGATAGACAAAATATAAATATATTATTGTGAGCCCCTAACAATGGTTGGTTTCTTTTTTCAACAGAATGAGGTTAGGAAGCAAAAACTCTAGACACTAATTCCTCCTTTAAGAAACTTATAAAAACAAAAAATTACTCATGACATTTTATTTCTAGAGAAACAATATCTTTCTTGAAAAGACTGGACCATTTTTATGATGCCAGATGATGCATTAGCTCATTGGAGATGAAGCATCGAAATGGTTCACTGTACCCTCCGAAATATGAAATCCAAATCAAGTTAGCCAAATTATGCATGACTTTCAAATTAATCTTTCCAAAACACTACTTTTATTTTATCTCATCTTTTAAAAAACAAAACATTGATTCTTTATTACCTTCTCTCTAGTCCGGTTTTCAAGGGCCTTCATTATCTTGTCCCACCTATACAAACCTATTTCCCATTACTTTTGAAAAATACTGTTCCAATCACTATCCTCCAGGGAACACCTTGAACATTTCTGCAGTCACTCCAGTCTCTCAGCCCAACCCACATATCTCTACCTATTCCTATCCTATCCATCCTTCAAGACTCAACTCAAGTCCCTAACCAGTTCCTCTTGTATACATTGATCTATGTCATAGAATCATAGAATGTTAGAGCTAGAAGGGTTTGTGGATGTCTCCCAAGGTTCTATCCTGCCCCCCCCCTTTCTTTTTTTTTTTAATTAAAAAAATTTTTTTAAATCTTTACCTTCCATCTTGGAGTCAATACTGTGTATTGGCTCCAAGGCAGAAGAGTGGTAAGGACTAGGCAATGGGGTCAAGTGACTTGCCCAGGGTCACACACCTGGGAAGTGTCTGAGGTCATATTTGAACCCAGAACTTCCCATCTCTAGGCCTGGCTTTCAATCCACTGAGCCACCCAGCTGCCCCATCTACTCCTTCTTTATTGATGACCTTATCTGCTCCTCTATATAACAGATAGTTGCCTGCCCACTGACATTCTGTTCAAACTTTGTTTAGTTTATATCCTGAAATTCATTGTGCTTCAGGGAACAGAAATGAAAAGGCAATAGAACAGGCCAACTTTGATTTAGACTGGTCTAGAAGCTCAGGTATGAGACTGGAATGAAATGAGACACTTGCAGCAAACCTGACTCTTTTTACTTAGTGATAGCAGGGAAAGGCTATTCAGAGCAAAGGAAGGATATTCAGCAAGCATTTTGCATTGGTTCAAGTGGATGCGGATTTCCTAACTCAATATTGCCCACAATGGTCTAGGATTGGAGCCTGAGGGGGGAACCAAGTCATTACCATGCCCTTGTACTTAGGGCATCAGGAAGCTGTGCCAATGTCCAAAGCCTGTAGTTCCACGAGTCAATTAAATCCTGAGGATGATTTCAATATTTTTTAAAGGAAAAACGAGCCTAGCTTTTGGGGGGCAGAGTCTTAGGATGCTGCCATCACAGGTGATAATGTATTTAGAATACAGTGCACGATTTTTAGAAGGTGAAAGAAGAGAGTTCCCCTTTCTGATACTGACTTTATTAAAGCTGCAGTCACTTGAATAGAACCTGGAGCCTTTTTTGTCAATATTTGAAGAGGTTATAGGGATGGGATGAGCAGTTTCAGATCCGGAGCAAACTGATTAAGCAGATTGCATTTAATGAAGCCATAGAGATTGGAACACACAAATGAATACAAGCAAATTTTATCCCATAAATGTCACTGAAACATGACAGAATGAGACCCATTATTGCAGAGTGAAATAGGATAAGTAAATAAGGTAATGGGGTAGTATTGTAAGGGTGTTCAACAAATATTCATAATTGTGTATAATGGGTAAAGTAATACAAATACCACTACATAAACATTCAACAATATAAAGCTTTCTTCAAAGAAATGGATCCAACTTGTAAATTCAGACCTTGCACACTATGTATCAAGTACTGTACTGAGTGCTTGAGATACAAAAAGAGGCAAAAAATAGTCTTTACCCTTAAGGAACTCACATTCTAATGGGGGAGAAAGGAGAACTTGTTCTCTAGCACCCTTCATTCTGTCTCCTTACCAGGTAACATAATCATAGAAATTATAGGATAGACAGAGAGACTTTAGATGTGTGTTAAAAGAAGTCCTAAAATGTGTCTATACTCTTATAATCCGTCCATACTCTGAGGTTTCTTATCCCGTTTCTCACTTTCATTCACAAATTGAGTCCCCAGAGGGAGAACTATATCTTTCTCCTCAGTGGAGTGTTTTTAATAATCATAGTTTAAGCTTCCATTCAAAATATTTTATTTTTCCCAATTATATGTAATAACAATTTTCAACATACATTTTCTGAAATTATAAGATCAAAATTATCTTTCTCCCTCCCTTCTGTCTCCCTTCTCAGAGATGGCAAACAATTTGATCTGGGTTATACATGTAGTATCATGCAACACACACTTCCATGTTGGTCATTGTTATAAGAAAATATTCATATAAAACCCAAACCCCAAAATAAAACCATAAATAAACTAGTGTGAAAATAGTATGTTCTGATCTGCATCCAACTTCAGCAGTTCTTTCTCTCAAGGTGGGGATAGCCTTCTTTGTCAAAAGTCCTTCATAATTGTCCTGGATCATCCATCGTATTCCTGAGAGTTAGTATTTCACAGCTGTTCATTGTACAGTATTTCTGTTACTGTGCACAATGATCTCCTGTTTCTGCTTGCATCAATTTATGTAAATCTTTCCAGCTTTTTTCTGAAATCAGTCTGCTTATAATTTCTTAAAGCACAATGGTATTCCATTACCAGCATATACCACAATTCATTTAACCATTCCCCAATTGATGGAAATCCCCTCAATTTCCAATTTGTTGCCACTACTAAAAGAGCTGCTATAAATATTTTTGTATGAGTAAGACCTTTCTCCTTTATTATGATCTCTTTGGAATATAGACTCAGTAGTGGGGTTACAGGATCAAAGGGATACATAGTTTTGTAGCCCTTTGGGCATAGTTCCAAATTATCCTCCAGAATCCTTAGATCAATTCATAACTCCACCAACAATGCATTAGTGTCTCAATTTTGCCACATCCCTTCCAACATTTACCACTTTCCTTTACTGCCACATTGGTCAATTTGATCGGTAAGAGGTGGTACCTCAGAGTTGTTTTAATTTGCATTTCTCTAATCAAGAGTGATTTAGAACATTTTTATATGATTATTGATAGCTTTGATTTCATCATTTGAAAATTGCTTTTTCATATCCCTTGACCATTTGCCAATTGGAGAATGACTTGTATTAGTAGAAATTTGACTAAGTTCTCTATAAATTTGATAAATTAGACCTTCATCAGAGAAATTTAGGGGTAGCTTGGAGCTGAAACAACTATTTAGAATAGCAGCAGTCTAGCAGTGTAGCATGGATGTGCGGCAAGCAGGAGATCCTGGGCCCTTTCCACACTGCCTACCCCCACTTACTCTCACCCGATTCAGCTCCCAAATGAATTTTAAACTAACCCGGGGGACTTCCACACTGTTACAAGGGAATCACTTTAAAAGACTGATATATATTAATTTAAGGTCGCCAAGGAATTCAGCTATGTAATTCCTAAATGAAAACTCAAGTCAGCAGTAAATCTTTTATGGAGTTTAATTACAATAGGAGTAAGAAAGGAATTAGAGAGAGAGAGAGAGAAAAAGGGAGAGAAGGGAATAGGGCTTAAATACCCCTTCTGTTTAGGCTGGGCCAAAAGGCCCAAGCCCTTAGATAGCTGAGGCAAAGAAAAGAGATCAGTCCCTATCACTCACGTGACTAAAATGGAGAAACAGTCTCAGAGGCCCCCACCTTCAGCTTCCTTCAGAGCAAGCTTCTCAGAGCACACCGCAACCACTCCCGTCAACTCCTCAACCACCCCGAGTCTTCAGACCCCCCTGATCTTTCAGGAAACCATCCAAGTTGCCTCCCCTCAGTTCTCACATCTACCAATCACTGTCCATCAATTTCCCTGTGCCAATGGAGGCTCTAGCTTAACCCAGGACCGCCCAGAGGCTTTGCACATGTCTGTTGAAGGTCATATTTTCAAATAATTAAATCTTTGATCCTTTGCTACAGCCCTTTCTAAATCCTGTTAACCTGAGTAGGGTAGAGATTGGAATAATTAAATTTTGATCTAGGCTGTAGCCCTTACTCAATCCTGTTAGGACTGAATAGGGTGGAGATTGATTCCAAGTATCTCCATTGTATCAATTCTAAAATCAATCATGACTAAAAGAAATTCCTGTTCTATGCTTAAGCATAGGTCAAAGTCCTTTCCATTGTTCAGCAAAAGGTTTCTGTCCTAAAGTAATCTTAAGAAGGGAAGAGAAGGAACCTCCCATGCCAATGGGGTTCCCATTCCAATAGACTATCAGTAAGAAATTTTCCAAGTATGAAACATCCCAATGGTGAAATTTCCAACATTTATAAGTCTAAGGAATTTTGAGGTTTACAACACTTTGGGTTGTGAGGGTAGGGAGAAAGCTTTTGCCTTTTCTTTTAGCTAAAGCCTTTCAGCCACCCTCCATTTTTTAAACTTGCTAAGAGGGGCATTTCTAAGAATGGTATTTAAAATCACGCTGCCATTGAGGGAACAGTTTTCCCTCAGTTTGAAAAAGCTTTTATTCCCAGAGAATTTTACTAAGTTCAATCTGTTCAACACTTCAGAATGGTTTTATTTAGCACTGTTCCTGGGAGGATTCTTTTTTATAGCATATTTTCTCCTCAAAAAAAAAAAATCAATACAAGGTCATTTTGATTAGACTACAGACTCAAATAGACAACATTGAGAAGCACTTGAGTGATTTCAAAATTCAGAAGGGAGATTCATTCTCCTTATTATCTAAGCATGGCCAGCCTCTGCAACACATCCAATATAGGATTCATTCACACTATTCCCAGTGCAGGTATGGGGAACCCCAGAAGTATGACCAAAGGAATCTAGATGAATTATGACACTCAGGAGGGGAAGGAACCTTAAAGTATCTGGAGGTAATTTTTTAAGCTTTTCACACTCCAATGTTTTATCAATGTTAACTGTTTCAGTTTGTTTCCCTCCAAATAGTGAAGAAGTCTCTATAATGCAGCTATATTGGAGAAAAGGACTCTTGAATTCAAGGCCTGTATCCTATCACATTTATTGTATTTTCTGATTATTTGCTTTAAGATTTACTTTTGTTTATTAAGTTCACATATTAATCTAATCTAATATCTTCTGTTACACTATGTCATTTTTGGCTACTGTGTTTTGACCATTATCTATATGTGCTGTTGCACTGTCTTTATTTGTAGTGCCCTATGACTGAACTGGAGAAAATGCAATTGTAAAAGCCCATAGCCTAGTTGGATAAACCCTTTTCTGGGACAAAACCACAGGTCCTTATGAATGCTGGGTTTATCACCAGATCCATTGAGGTCACATTTGCCTAAGTGGCCTTTTGTTCCTTTTTGCCTTTGCTAATTGCCACATAGATGATGAATGTACTCCATCAAACTGGTTTACAACCTGTATACAAACTTTGGAAAATTTAATGAGCTGAAAATTTAAATTGATTTTAAGGGGTTTTCAGAAGTGATTTTCAGGTATCTAGTAGTAGCACCACTACCTCTGACTGATCATTTGCCTGCCTTTAAGTTGTTTGTAACAAGAGGTAAGGATCTGTTTAGTAGTTGAAGTGAAGTGGAATAGCACTATTTTATTTCCCACCTCCACATTTATAAAAATGTAATGGATGTGACATATAAATACGTGCCTTTTATGGCTGTTACAGAAAGTTACCTTTCCACCAGAATGATCTAGATTCTTAGTGACATTTTAGACCCAAAAGGTTTTATCAACAGTACAGAGGTTTTTCAGGGCTCTCCTGCCAAATTTTGGAATGATAGTAGTAATAAATTTTGTTAAAAATATCTCAGCCAAGGATGAAAGATTGGCTAGATCTGGAGAACTTGTGACAAGTATCCATGAGCTTCAGTGGCTATAGAGACTCATATGAGTTCTAATGAAAGTGGGTTTGTTTGCTATTGTCATTAAATGGGATCTTTTGATTTGGGGGATTTTGGTACTTCTTTGAATGTGCATTAGCTGATGTACTACTGTTTTATAAAGCTGTTACTTGGTGAAAATCATTTGCACTCACACTGTGAATTATGGCCAAGTTAAAAAGGAAATGGGTCTCATTTTTAGGTGAGAACCCTTTGCTTTGTGCCTCTCCTTGGCAAATATAGTGTGTCATTGATTGTTAACTATATATTTTTGATTAAAATTTTTTATTATTGTTTTTCCTTGCATGTGCAATAGAGTATTTGAATTTTCTTTTTTCTCTCATTTTTTGTACTTGAACTACATGCTACTAGTATAAATGGTTTTTTGACTTTGCACTAATATAAGTTTACAATATCCATTAGCCCTAATATTAATGCATAATCAAAAGCTTTAGACCTGCCACTGATTGTGAAATATTACGGGACTTTGACTAATCAGACACAGATTCTGTCTGATTCCAAGAGAAGGAATCACAAAAGAGCCATTATATAGTGCCAAGAAGCTCAAGGTCAAAGAGACCAACTAATCCCAGTGGGATTGATAAGAAGCTGCACCAAGACATAGGACTTGTTTTGGGGTTCAAGGAAGTGGCTATTTGACAATGTCAGACACAGGATTTCCTTGTGCTAGATTCAGACAAAGTACCCGGGTTTAGTTGTCATTTTGGCTCTCCTATCACTGAGAGCTAAGGCAAAATCAGACCAGGGAATACTATTTTCCATTTGCTCCAAAAATCTAGTTCCTTTCCTGTCTTTCATAGTGTGGCAATTTTCTGTAGGGTAAGGATGATATTAGAAAATAAATATTGTTTTATTAGTTTAGGGATAAGAAGTAAAGTGGCTGGCTTGAGGAAAAAACTGGAGATTGAAGCAGAGCTGAGAGAGCATGTTAATTTCATTTGTTGACAATTATAACCATTTTTATATGCAAATTACTCTCTCTGGAAGTTGGGAGTTGCTCTCTGACAGTTGGCAGAGACACACTCTCAGAGACTCTCAGGGCTGGAGGAGGTAACATCTTCTCTCTGTCTGAGGGAAAGATCTGAAGGAGCTCAGTGTTTTCCTTTTCCAACTTGGGAAACACTGTTGAATATCTATTGTGGTTTTATAGATTGTTTAACTCTGAGAAGACCAAAGAAAAACCTGGTCTTTGGTTTGGACTCTGAGTCTGTTAAGGCTCAGAGTCCTAACTGGATTCTTATTGAGACTCAACCAGTTAGCCTTTGCTATTTTATAACTTGAAGGCAAAGTTAAGATTTATAAGGATACTAGCAGTAGTTTTATTTAGATAGTACAAATTTGGGTTAGTCAGATCAGAGAGGATTAGTGTAGCCTGTGAAACACAGGAGAAATGGTTCCTTGCAGAACCTGGGAGTTTATTTGGGTGGATTTAGAATCCCTTAGAATTAGAAACCCTTAATTTATCCTTATATATTTCAATAAACATTTTATATTTATAATAAGAGTCTTTTAGTGTCCTTGTGCCTGGTCCTGAAGGGAAGTTCACATTTGAGCTTCACTTAATCACTGAGGATACTTTTGATTACCTTTATCAAAAGTATCCAAAAGTATCTGAACAATTTGAACCTGATTGCTAAGTTAAACAGTTTTGAAAAGTTTTGAACCTATATTGGAATGGTTTTTCCATCTAAATATTTTATTTTATAACTTGCCAATTTATTTTTACAGTAGCCTTGGATGCTGATTGGGTATGTGCATACTGCTGCATTGGTCCTACAGGCTTGTGGGACATATATCACTTTTTTGGATCCTGATTCTAGGAACTGTTATAGGCTTATTCTTGCTTACTCAGAATTTTTATATACTATTTAATTTTTATTTTTTTTCTTTTCTTCTATTTTTAAAATTTTTTTAATTCCTTTTAACAATTGATTCACATACTTCATAACTCAGTCATGTATCCCAGGATGATCCATGTGTTGGGCAAAACCCTCCTCAAGGAGATTGTATAATTGCCATAAAATTCTAGATTTATAAACATTTTTCTTGTTTGAGAGTAGTTTTAGGACAAGAAAATTGCTATCTCCCAAATCAAGAAAGTGAACTGTTCGGAGAAGGTGCCATAAATATGCTTGCAGAAACAACACACTGTACCAGCAGATTCAGAATGAACTTTGGGGTATAGTGGATTGAACTGTGGGGGGATTGAATGTATTTATTTTAAATGTACACTTTTATGCCAAAGGGGACTTCCTCCTAATTGGTTTTTTGTCAATGAGTCTAACTATTATTAGTTTTGTTCTCTTTCTCTTTTATTTCCCTCTTATCCCCAAATTATTGTAATTTCCCCCTTAAAAAGCACAATATTGTATGTACCTCTAGTTAAAGATCTTTAGAGATATAAATTGGTTATATGCACTGATTCCATGGGGAAACTAGGCATGTAAATCTGGGAGATTTCTACATGCTTGTTTTCCATTGGAATCAAAGGGGGGGGATTGTAGAATTAGCATCTGCTCCCCAGAAACTCTCTCTCCTAGCATAGTTCTATGTTCCTTCTCACTTTATGTGCTAATGTAGGGAGGGTGTAAGTTTAGTGTAGCCCCATCTTGCTATCTCTTCCTGTAATCACAGCTGTTGAAGTGGGCTTTTTGGCCAGGCAGGAGAATCTACACACATGGGTTTATTTTTTGTTAGATAATTAGGTTTGTACTTCTATTTCTTTTAGCTCATTTTTTCTACTTCAAGTGATTATTAATAAACCTTATAAAAGATAATACTTGGAGTTATTGGATATTAATTTAAATCTTACACTACCCTCCCTCCCTCCTCCCCACCCACCTCACCAGACACAGAGTCAGGACCAGGGCAACCTCCAAATTCTAGAAGGTGAACTACACTAGCGAATAAGCATTTCAGACCTACCCCTGGAGTCTCTAGGCCCTGGCAGTGAGATTTGAGGCTTAGTGGCAGTCTGAGGAGGCAGCACCAGCAGTCCAGGGGAAACAGTGGGGCAGGGAAGACAGCCTCAGAGTAAAACACTGTGAAGCATACCTAACCCTGGAAATTCCAGGCACTGGAGGTTAGGATCAGAACTCCTTAGTCCTGGGCTCACTCCCTAGGCCTCTGACAGGGAAATGAAGATAGCTCCAAGGCAAAGCCCTGGGAGCCAGAAGCTAAGATAGAAAAGACCAGCAACTTGCAGAATGCCCAGTCCTCAAACAGGAAAATGAGTAAACAGCAGCAAAAAAAGCTCTTGACCCTGGAAAATTTCTATGGAAAACAAACAAAAAAAAACAGGAGCTTCAGGAGAGGGGGAGAAACAAGCAAACACATGGAATCCCCCTCCCCCCATGGAAACTGATCACAAACTCTGGAGGAACTAAAAAAGGAGTTCAAGAACCAAGTAAGACAGATGGAAGAAAATTGGGGAAAAGAAATGAAAGTAATGCAAACAGAAAATGACACCTTAAAAGGCAAAATTGACCAAATGGAAATAGTGACACAGAAATCAAATAAAGTAATAAGCATATTTAAAACCAGAAAATGAACTGCTGGAAGAATAGGCAAAGAAGTTCAGTGACAGAAAGAGTGTCATTAAAAGTAGAATACACCAAATTGAAAAGGAGAATCAAAAGATTATGAATGAAAATCAGTCTTTAAAGAGTGGAATTGGGCAAGTAAAAGCTAATGATTTCACAAGACATCAAGAAATAATAAAACAAAACCAAAAGTGAAAAAAATAAATGAAAATATGAAATTTCTCCTTGTAAAAACAACTGATCTGCAAAATAGATATAGGAGAGACAATATGCGAATTATTGGAATACCTGAAAGTCACAACGAAAAAAAAAATCCTAGCTGTCATATTATAAGAAATTATCCAAGAAAACTGCCCAGAGATTCTTGAACAAGAGGGCAAAATAGACATTGAAAGACTCTGCAGATTACCCTCTGCATTAATAACTCCCAGTGATATTATAGTCAAGTTCAAGAGCTTCTAGATCAAGGAGAAAATACTGCAATTGGCCAGAAAGAAATAATTCAGATATCATGGAACCTCAGTCAGGATTACATAGGATCTGGCAGCTTCCACACTGAAGGTCTGCAAGTCTTAGAATATGATATTCCAGAAGGCAAGAGAACTAGGTCTACAACAAAGAATCACCTACCCATCAAAACTGACTATATACTTTCAGGTAAAGTATGGTCACTTAATAAAATAGATTTCTAAGCTTCCTGAGGAATAGCTCAGAATTAAACAGAAAAAAAGGAGAAATATTTGTTGTCCAAATGCTAAATTCAAGACACCATAAAAAGGTAAATAAGAAAGAGAATTTAAGGGTTTCAATAAGGTCAAATTGGTTATATTTCTATATAGAAAAATGATATCTATAACACTTGAAAATTGTTTTCATTATCATGGTTGATAGGATACATAGGCAGAGGGTTAGACATTAAGCTGTTTAGGATGATGTGTAGAATTAAATTTAGGGGGGAAAAGAGGATGGTACTAAGAGAAATGCAAAGAAAGAGGTAAAATGAGGTAAATTACACCACATAAAGAGACATGTGGAGGGGGGAAGAATATTATTAAAAGAAGGGAATGATGAGGGTGGTGACAGATAATACTTAAACCTTACTCTTATTGGAATTGGTTCAGAGAAGGAAGAACAACCAGATTTATTGGGGTATAGAATCCTATCTTACCCTACAAAGAAGTAGAAGGGGAATAAGGAAGGGAGGGGTGGTGAGGGTAGGAATAAAAGGGAGGTAAAAGTTTGGGGGGGGATTAAAAGACCCTAAAGAGAAGTAGGAGGGAAATTAGAAGGGAGATTTTGGGAAAGGAAATAAAATAAGGGAGGGGGAAAGGAGGATGGATTAAAAGCAAAAAATTGGTGTAGAGTGAAAGAGTAAAAGAATAAAAGGCAAAGTTAAAAGAGGAAATCAAAATGATGGAGAATACACAGATGGAAATCATAACTGTGAATGTGAATGGGACAAACTCATCCACAAGACAGAAGAAGATAGCAGAGTGGATTTAAAACCAAAATCTGACCGTATGTTGCTTACAAGAAACACACATGAGGCATGAGGCAGGTGGACATTGTGATAAAGGATGAAAGGTTTGCAAAAACTGAGCGATGCAAACCTCAGAGTGATTGACAGGAGCATGTGACTAAGGGTCACATTGGAGCCTAAGGCTAGAGATCTGAAGAAAGATTCTATACACAACTGACTTCTCTCCTGGAAGGACCTGAGTTCAAGGCTTAGAAGAGATTTTCTCCTGAGACCAACAGAGGAAAAAGGTTTTTGGATTTGGCTGTTGGCAGTATCAGTAAGAAGATCTCTGGACCTGCTTGGATAACAATCAACTGAAGATCCTGGCCCATTTGATTGGATTCCTGGTGTGAGACTTGGATATTGGAAAGTTAATACTTAGCTTCATAAGATAGTTTAGATAGGTTATAGATATTAGCTTTTAAGATAAGTATAAGTATAGTTTACTCCTAAACCCTTGTTCCTTCCTACCCTTCCCAACCAATAAATTTGAATTTATTTATATGTTCCCTCTTGTTCTTTCCTCACCCAAAATCCCATCATAACAACACACAGGGTAAAGATAAGAGAGTGGAGCAGAATTTATTGGGCATCAGTAGAAAAAGAAGGCAGGAGTAGCAATCATTCAAAAAGAGATGTGATCAAAAGAAATAAGGAAGGTAATTACATCCTGATAAAGTCAATATAGACAATGAAGAAATGTCAGTACTCAACATATATGCACCAAATGGTATAGCATCCAGATCTTTAAAAGAGAAACTATTGGAACTTAAGGGACAAATAGATAATACAGTGATCCCTTGGACCTATCACAGGAATTACATTCCAGAGACCCCCATGATTTCACAGATGAAAATCTGTGAAGTTGTAGGAGAGCAAACAGACTGATGCTATAGTCACTAAGCCAACCAGCAGCCAGGATACAAAACACAGTGCTGTGGTTGATTTCATTCCATTAGCCAATAGTATGCTATGTACAATCTCATATTGGCAACTTATGCAAGCAGTAGTGGTTTATTGCATTTCCATTCTGTACAGTACAGTATTCATCCACAAAATCCTGTGATATAGTGAAAACTTCACAATACAGAATTATATATATAAACCTGCAATACAGTGAAGCTGTGATAAGTGAACTGCAATATAGCAAGAGATGAGTTGTAAACCTATACTAATGGAAGACCTCAACCTTACCCTATCATATTTAGATAAAGTGAACCAAAAAAGAAATAAGAAAGAAGTAAGAGAAGTGAATGAAATTTTAGAAAAATTAGAGTTAATAGATATATCTGGAGAAAAGTGAATAGGGATAAAAAGGAATATATCTTCTTCTCATCAGCACATGGTACATACACAAAGACTAACCATGTATTAGGGCATAAAAACATCACAAACAAATGCAGAAAAGCAGAAATAATAAACAACTTTTTCAGATCCTAATGTGATGAAAATTATAATTAGTAAGTGTTCATGGAGAGGCAAATTAAAAATTATTTGGAAATTAATCTGATTTTTCCAAAACTGATGGGTTAAAGAATAAATCATAGAAATACTTGTTGATTTCATTGAAGATCACGACAATGAGGAGAAAACATAGAAAAATTTATGGGATACAGCCAAAGCAGTACTCAGGGGAAAATCCCTGAGCCCTTTATATCCCTGAGTGCCTATATAAAAGAGAAAGAGGAAATCAACGAATTGTGAATGCAACTAAAAATAAACAAAACTAGAAAAAGAACAAATTAAAAAACCTTAGATAAAGACCAAATTGGAAATCCTAAAAATCAAAAGAGAAATTAATAAAATTGAGAGTAAAGAAACTATTGAGCTAATAAGCCTAAGAGCTGATATTTTGGGGGAAAAAAAGATAAAGTATTGGTTAGTCAAATTTTTTAAAAAGGAGAGAATCAAATTAACAGTATCATGAATGAAAAGGGTGATCTCAACTCTAATGAAGAGGAAATTAAAGCAATCATTAAGTGCTATTTTGCCCAGTTATATAACAATATGACAATCTAGGTGAAATGGACAAATATTTTTAAAAATATAAATTGTCCATATTAACAAAATTAAAAATAGAATACTTAAATAATCCCATCTCGGAAAAAAGAAATTGAACAAGACATCAAAGAACTCCCTAAGAAAAATTCTCCAGGGCCAGATGGATTCACAAGTGAATTCTACCAAACATTTAAAGAACAATTAATCCCAACACTCTACAAACTATTTGACAAAATAAGCAAAAAAGGAGTCTTACCAAATTCTTTTTATGATACAAATAAGATACTGATTCCCAAGCCAGAAAGACCAAAAACAGAGAAAGAAAACTATAGAGAAATCTCATTAATGAACATAGATGAAAAAATATTAAATAAAATACTAGCAAAAAGACTATAGCAAGTTATCACAGGGGTTATTCACTATGACCAAGTGGGATTTATACCAGGAATGTAAGGATGCTTCAATATTAGGAAAACCACCTCTATATCAACAACCAAACTAATAGAAATCACGACTATCTCAATAGATGCAAAAAAATCTTTGACAAAATACAACATCCATTCCTATTGAAAACACTAGAAACTCATACCTAACAGATTGACTAACATGACAGCAAAGGAAAGTAATGAATGCTGGAGAGGGTCTGGCAAAGTTGGGATATTAATGCATTGCTGGTGGAGTTGTGAAATGATCCAACCATTCTGGAGGGCAATTTGAAACTATGCCCAAAGGGTGCTAAAAGACTCTCTGCCCTTTGATCCAGCCATAGCACTGCTGGGTTTGTACCCCATAGAGATAATAAGGAAAAAGACATGTACAAAAATATTCATAGCTGCGCTCTTTGTGGGGGCAAAAAATTAGAAAATGAAGGGATGCCCTTCAATTGGGGAATGGCTGAACAAATTGTGGTATATGTTGGTGATGGAATACTATTGTGCCAAAAGGAATAATAAAGTGGAGGAATTCCATGGGGACTGGAACAAGCTCCAGGAAGTGATGCAGAGTGAAAGGAGCAGAGCCAGGAGAACATTGTACACAGAGACTGATACACTGTGGTACAATTGAATGTAATGGACTTCTCCATTAGTGGCAATGCAGTGATCTGAACAACTTGGAGGAATCTACGAGAAAAACCACTATCCACATTCAGAGGAAACACTGAAGAAAAACAACTGCTTGAATACATGGGTTGAAGGGATATGGTTGGGGATGTAGACTCTAAATGAACATCCTAGTGCAAACATTAACAACACGGAAATAGGTTCTGATCAAGGACACAAGTAATATCCAATGAAATTGTGCATTGGCTGTGGGAAGGGTAGGTGGAGGGGAGGGAGGGAAATAATGTGGTTATTGTAACCAAGGAATAATGTTCTAAATTGACTAAATAAACTAATTCAAATGGGGAAAAAAATGACAGAGAGAAACCATAAAAAAAAATAAAATAATAATAACCACAAAAAAAGAGAACACTAGAAAGTATAGGAATAAAAGGAACTTTCCTCAAAATAGTAAGTATTATTTATTTGAAACCATCAGCAAGTATCATCTGCAATGGGGACAAGTTAGAAACCTTCCCAATAAGATCAGAAGTGAAGCAAGTATGCCCATTATTACCTCTAGTATTTAATATTGTACTAGAAATGCTAACAGTAGCAATTAGAGAAGAAAAAGAAATTGAAGGGATCAAAATAGGCAACTATCACTCTTTGTAGATGATCTGATGGTATACTTAAAGAATCCTAGAGAATCAACTAAAAAGCTACTGGATATAATTAACAACTTTAGCAAAGTTGCAAAGTACAAAATAAACCCACATAAATCATCAGAAATTCTATATATTTCCAATAAAACTCAGCAGCAAGAGTTAGAAAGAGAAACTCCATTTAAAATCAATCTAGACAATATAATATATCCTGGAATCTGTTTGCCAACATAAACTTGGGAATTATATGAACACAACTACAAAATACTTTTCACACAATTAAAACAATTGGAATAACATTAATTGCTCATAGGTAGGATGAGATAATATAATAAAAATGACAATCCTACCTAAGTTAATTTACTTGTTCAATGCCATATGCATCAAACTATCAAAAAAATTTTAAATAATTAGAAAAAAATATTAAAAAGTTAATCTAGAAGGACAAAAGATGAAGAATATCATGGGAACTAATAAGAAAAATGTGAAGGATGGGTGCCTAGCAGTACCAAATCTTAAACTGTACTATAAAGCAGCAGTCATCAAAGCAATATATTACTGGCTAAGAGACAGAATGGTGGATCAATGGAATAGACTTAGGGTAAATGACCTCAGCAATATAGTGTTTGATAAATCCAAAGATCCCAGCTTTTGGGATGGAGGCCTACTATTTGAAAAAAACTACTGGGAAAATTGGAAAAGAGTAAGGGAAAAATTAGGGTTAGATCAACATCTCACACTCTCTACCAAGATAAATTAAAACTAGATAAATGACTTAAATATAAATAGTGAACTCATAAATAAATTAGGTGAACATAAGTATACCTATCAGATCTATGAGAAAGGAATTTCAGGACAAGCAAGAGATAGAGAACATTACAAGATATAAAATGAATACTTTTTATTATATTAAATTAAAAAGGTTGTGAGTGAAAAATCTCCTACCCCTTTTTATGAAGATTAGATTTTAATGTTAACAATAGTTTTGAGTTAATCAAAATTGTAAGATAGGTAACTAATGTTAGCATAAATGATGCTTTTAGTACACCTTTTGTGATTATTTTAGTATAAGTTCTAGAGTAAGATAACTGCTTGAATATAGTTAATCATTGTTAGCATAGGTCTCAGTTTGGGGCGTTAGCCTCAAAATTGGTATATCATTCACCCTCAGAAATCATGGTCTTGAACTTGTGGCAGAGTCTTCTTTAGCACAGAGGCTTTTGCCTCAGTTAGAAGCCTATCCATCATCAGTCTTTTGCCCTGCTTTGGGGTCTGGCAGCTCCTCCTTACCCTGGTCATCTTAATACATCATCCTTGATATCATCAGACTTAGAAAGTAGGGTTCAGGCTTTCCCCATTCCCCTTTGTCTATCAAGTGACTTTCAAGTCATTACCAAATGACTTCTACCAATTTGAAGTATTTCCTGATTACTTCAACCAATCCACACCTCTTTATTTTTATTACTGTCTTGTATATTTCATAAGTTGTGATATTTGGGGGGTATAAAAGAAGTCCTCTAACAATGGGTGTTTTTTTTTTGGTCTTGACCAGAAATCCAGTTTTATTGTGAGATTGACTCTTACAATAAACTTAATTCTTTATGGCTTGGAGATTTCATTTGCATTCTGGTGTGTAGAAATTACACAACAGGATTTTATAAAAACAAAAATAATGCAACCAAAATTAGAAGGGAAGCAACAAACTGGGGAAAAATTTATAACAAAAACTTCTGACAAAGGTCTAATTTCTCAAATTTATAAGGAACTAAGTCAAATTTACAAGAAATCAAGCCATTCCCCAGTTGAGAAATGGTCAAGGGACATGAATAGGCCTTTTCAGATGAAGAAATCAAAACTATCAAAAATCACATGAAGGGGGCAGCTGGGTAGCTCAGTGGATTGAGAGCCAGGCCTAGAGACAGGAGGTCCTAGGTTCAAATCTGGCCTCAGCCACTTCCCAGCTGTGTGACCCTGGGCAAGTCACTTGACCCCCATTGCCTAGCCCTTACCACTCTTCTGCCTTGGAGCCAATACACAGTATTGACTCCAAGACGGAAGGTAATGGTTTAAAAAAAAAATCACATGAAAAAGCGTTCTAAATCCCTCCTAATTAGAGAGATGCAAATCAAAACTCTATGGTACCACCTCATACCTAGAAGATTAGTCAATATGACAGTAAAGGAAACTAATAAATTCTGGAGGGGATGTGGTAAAATTGGGGCACATACATTGCTGTGAGTTGTGAATTGATCCAACAATTCTGGAAGGTAATTTGAAATTATGCCCACAGGGCTTTAAAAAATGCATGCCCTTTGATCCAGCTATACCACTACTGAGTCTGTACCCCAAAGTGATAAAAACAAATGTGCAAAAATATTTATAAGCTGTGCTTTTTATGGTGGCAAATAAAAAAAAAGGAAAATGAGGGGATGTCCCTTGATTGGGGAATGACGAAACAAATTGTGATATATGTTGGTGATGGAATGCTATTGTGCCATAAGGAAGGATGAATTGGAAGAATTCTATGTGAACTGGAAAGACCTTTATGAACTGATGCAGAGTGAAATGAGCAGAGCCAGAAGAACATTGCACATAGTAGCTGAAACAATGTGGGACAATCAAATGTAATAGACTCTGCTACTAACAGTAATGTAATGATCAAGAACAATACTGTGGAACATATGGAAAAGAATACTATCCATATTTAGAGAAAGAACTATGAGAGTAGAAATGCAGAAAAAACATGATTTATCACTTGGGTAAATGAGTATATGATTTTGGGTTATGGTTTTTAAAAGATTATAAATATGAATTATTATAAATATAATTATAAATATAAAAGATTATAAATATGAATAAAATAGAAAGTGATAACAATTGTATAACTTAATGAAATTGCTTGTCAGCTCCAGGAGTGGGGAGGGAAAGAAAATGAATCATGTAAACATGGAAAAATATTTTGAAATATAAATAATATAGTTAGAAAAAAGCTTTTAAAATATAATTAAAATTATTCATTTCTGCTATCACCAGAGTAGGCATGAAGCACTTAGAACAGAGTGGCTGAAGAGGGACAGTTCAACATGTAAGTACTGACTATAGGAGAAGGAGGAATCTGGAGGGAAGTTGAAGTTCAGAGCTGCTGCTACTTGCTACTGCTGGAGCTATTTTATTTATTTATCAGGAGTCAGTATGTGACAAGCATGAGAAACTAGTACCTTTACATAAGTACAATTATGTAATACAGTTAAATGAGCACAGTTACATAAGGCAGGTGGGCAGGTGACCAGTTCTTAAGAATACCCAAGATATCATCAGGTGCTGGGTTCTGTGAGAGCTTTCCAACTCTCTTATTGGTAGGTAGACAGGAGATATTAACTTGTAACCTTTGGGTAGAACTGATTTTTGATATTTTCTTAAATTAACTGTAACAAGAAATTATTTTTGGTAGGAAATCTCATTTTGTTCCAGCTCCATGTTTCTTTGCTTTGATCTTAAGTCAACTGCCCAAAGTTATTCCACATCAACTTCTATAAAAAATTAACCCATAAGAAATTAACCTATAGTGGGATGAAATTGCCATGCCTGGATCAATACTTTGGCACTGACCTTAAGTTGACAGCCTTAGGCCATTCATGGGTACATTTTCCTTTATGGCATCCACATTTCCCCTTTTTTCTTTTAGAACTGAGAGAAGGCAAGTTTTGGTTGTAATTGCAGCTTAAGTAAGTTATTAGAAGTCTGAGGGAGGAGTGCTGCTTCCAAGGACTGCTCAGCCATCTGCAATGTCCATTCAACTTGGCCCCACATCATTGGTCTCACTGACTGAATCTTGGCAGGTGGATGTCCACACATGACCATTATCTGTAGAGATACAAGCATAACCAGGACCTCATATTGTTATCTTATTGGGTCCATTCCAATGCTTATCTCCTAGTAATTTCTAGTATACTGAAGGTTTTTGTTCCATGTCTTCCTTCTTATTTTGTTCAAAATGTTTTTGCATTGGCATAATTATCATTCCTTCAGGGATGGTGAAGTGATTTAATGTTAAAAGTATTAATTTTAAAAGTTTATTAGGGTTGATATTTTCTTCATATATAGTATGGTATTCCCCTTTTGTTTTTCTATTTTTATTTTGAGGACCTGGTTAGTCCTTTCAACAATGGCTTGCCCTGTGGAGTTACAGGTAATACCAGTTTTATGACTAATACCCCAAAGTTCACAAAACTGCAAAAAGTGGTGACTAGTATAAGTGCTACTATTATCTTTTTTTATGTTTGGGAATTCCAAGGTGTGAGAAAGCTACTAATAAATGTGAGATGACATTAATGGTGGTCTCCCCTGATTATACTGCAGCCCAAATTACATGCAAATAGGTGTCTATAAGCACATGTATATATATAAGTTTTCCAAAATGGCAGATATTGGGTCATATTCACTTGCCAAATATAGTTTACCTCGAGTCCTCTAGAGTCAAGCCCTGGAAGGAGAGGAGTAGATGAAGATGAAGAACAGGATACACATTCATGTAGAATCTCCTGAGTTTATAGTCTAGTAATTGAAAATTGAGATCTGAGCAAACATTTTGATGGAACAACAAATGCAAGTAAACAGCTCACTGAAATGCTATTGCCACTGATTTACCTACATGGGAATTTCCATGTGTCAAAGGACCAGGAAGAGATTATGGGATCAAATGTGGGTAATATAGAAAGGATGCTTTCTTTGTAGAATCACAGTTTGCACGGTTCAGAATAAAAGTAAGAGCTCAGAATCTTGTACTGGTCTTATCTTGGGGGTTTCTAGGGAGTTGACAAGATTAACAACATATTGCGAATCAGAAATAATATTATAAGGCTCTGAGATTGCCTGTAACACACTGTGGACAGTGGCGAGTTCTGCCTTTTGTGTGAAGAAATATATAGTGTGTAAAAGCATGGATTGATTTTTTGTTTGGATTGATTTTTCCATGAGGGCTCCTGCATGACCATTGGATGAGGCATCAGTAAAGACAGCAAAGGTAATGGGATGAGAAGATATGACCTTCAAGAAGATAACAGGAATCAATTGTATAAAATACAATATTTTGTTGTTGGGAATATGATTGCCAAAATTCCCCATAAAATCTGTAAGAGCTATTTGCCATGGGAGAGATGGCATGTATAGTGTGTGTACTTGTTGATTTGACATGGGTAGATGAAATCCTGAAGGATCAACACTGATCAGTCTCAGTGTGTGTTTCCTAACCTGGGTAATAGGAGTATGATAAGCTCCAAGTAACTAGCTAAAGATTTTGTTTATTGATTGGATAAGTAAATCCACTTACTAACATGTTCATCTTGATTGAAAGTGGCAGTGGGTACTTATTTGGTCTTTAAAATTGAAGCCAATAAAGGCTGAGTAGGATTGATATGGTAGAGATGAGCCTGTGACAAGGCAGACTCCACCTTTCTGAGATCAATTTCAGCTGCAGGAGGAGGAGTCCAAGGGGAGGAAAGATCAGAATCCGCGCGGAGAATATCAAACAAATGTCTTAGGTCTTCAGTAGTGAGTTTGAGGTATGGTCTGAGCCAATTAACATCTCCTAACAATCTCTGGAAATCATTCAGGGTATGTAACATAGCTCTATGGATCTCTCTCTCTCTCTCTCTCTCTCTCTCTCTCTCTCTCTCTCTCTCTCTCTCTCTCTCTCTCTCTCTCTCTCTCTCTCTCTCTCTTACCTCTTGGCTTATTATCAAGATACCTAGATATTTGTAAGGTAGGGTAATTTGGACTTTTTCAGGAGCTATGACTAGTCATGCCTTACCTAAGGCTTTCTCTGTCTGAAACAACAGAGACATTACAATGTTCTTAGAAGGACCTGTGAGCAAAATATCATCCATGTAATGAATAATGTAATATTCTGGAAACTGTGCCCTAACCAGGGCTAGGATTTGTGCTACAAATTTTTGGCATAGAGTTGGACTATTTTTCATGCCTTGAGAAAATATTTTTCACTGGTATCATTTCATAGGTTCCTTAAAGGTTATAGATGGCATAGAAAAAGTGAAGTGAGGGCAATCTGCAGAGGATGAGGGAATGGCAAAGAAACAATCCTTTAAATCAATAATGGTTAATGCCTAATCAATTCGTATTGCTATAGGAGAAGGGAGTCCTGGTTTTAAGGCAACCCTGTCTGCCTTTTGATTGTTTACCTTCTGAGGTCATGTAGTAATCTCCATTTTCCTGACCTTTTTTCTGAATAGTGAAGATAGGCATAGTCCATGGGCTAGTGGATTTCTCTATGTGTCTGAGCTCTAACTGTTCTTGAACTAATTTGGAATTATGCTGACGTTTCTCTGGACCACTGCTCTACCCAAATGGGCTTAGAAGTTAGCCATTTAATAGGATCTGCAAATTGAGTAGGAGAAGTGGACAGAGCTCCTAAGAAAAATCCTCTTGTAAGGTCAGGGACGTGGATAATATCATTTTAATTTCAGATAAAACATCTCTTCCCCATAGTGAGAGATGGATATTGAGCACATAGGGTCTAAAAATTCTCTTGTGTCCTTCATCATCGGCCCAATTAAGATCCCTAGCTACTTGTCGAATAGTCTTGGGTTTTCCAATTTCTTCTAACTGATTAACCAGACTAACTGTGGGCCAGTGTGAGGGCTATTGACTGAGCACTATTCCTGACATATCAGTGTCAGCATCCAAAAGATCTGAAAAGATTCTGCTGCCTATATATAAACATAATGTAGGATGCTCACAGGTAATCTGCCACGCCCAAAAAAGTCCTGATGTGTTAAGACCTCTACTTTCCTTCTTATTGAACGTGACTATTCCTAGGTTTTAATAAGGCAATAACAACAATTGAGCTATTTTCATTCCTTTTAGTAGAAAAAAAATCTTCTGTGATTTGGCTAATATCTTTATTTCTTCTGGAGAGTGTGCACTAACCACCCTGGGGAGGACTTCTAATCCCTGCAATGTAAGACTACTTCAGCCTAGTATAAAACCTGTTGTATTCTTGGGCAATGTGCCATATATTCCCATAGGAATGGTTTGCATTCCTGCTGTTGGCAGGCTTTGTGCCTGTGACTTTCCTGGGAGTTGGAAGTGAGGGGTTGTGACCTTGCCCTTTTAGTGGTCCAAGGCAGGTCTGGGATGAAGTTTCCCAAATCCATTCTCTGTTATTTATCTGGGACCCATTTGATCTGAGTTTGGAGTGGCACTGGTTGGCCCAATTTTTTTCCCTTTCTGCATGTGGGACAATTTCTCTGAAAAAGACCAGGTCTTCCATGTGAGAGGTAATTGCCTTTAGGCTTATTGTTCTCTGTGGCTATCACCTGTGTAAAAGTGATTGTTCCTACATTACAATAAGTTTGGTTGAGCTCCAAGATACCACCTGAGATCCTGGGAGATGCCATGGCTTTCCTACAATCATCATTGGCATCGTTATATGCTCATTGACTACTGAGCACACCAGCCTGTGGTGGCAGACAGTCCTTGATAATTGATCTACAAATTGTGCAAACGGTTCTGATGGGCCCCGCAGGACATCCGTAAAAGATCTTGCCAGATTTCCTCTCTCTGGGAGTGAATGCCACGCTCACCTAGCTGTGAGATGAACTTGATTATACGCCTGCGCCCTGCATGCTGTTTGATATGCCTAAAATCCGTATAGGCTCCCATGCCAGTCAGCTGCTCATAAGCGATACTGACATTTGCTCGGAGGTTGATTTTAGATTGTTCCATACAAACTCTCCAAACAGTGTTCTCCAAAGCATGTAATTCCCACCATCCAAGGAAGCCTGCACTGGAGTCTGCCAATGACCAGGGGGGAAAAGCTGCCTTCTTATTGTTTCTTTCAAAGACATTATAAAAGCAACTGTAGCTCCATTTTGTACAACACTGTCTCTTATAGCCTTGAGCGTCTTCTAGTCAAAGATCTAATGTGCCACAAATTGCTGCTGAGGATCCTGAGGGTCATCACGACGTATTATAGGGAAAGCAAAAGCCTCTGCCTTTTCCTCCATTGGCAAAGCTGACTATGTTTTTTGAACAGGCGTCATAAGCAGTGGCGGGGAAGCACATGAGGAGGGAGAGCAGGAAGAGCAAGGAAGCAAATATATTCCAAGGGGGGTTGCCTAGCAGAGAAATTAGTTCATTACTATCATTGCAAAGCAGCTCTAAGACAGGTTTAACTACCCCCAAGTATGCATAACCAAAGCAGGTACTGATTCTCCCTATTTGTGCTTTCTTTAAGCTGTTTCCTATACAGTCCCACCTTTCTGGATCCATGGTTTCTTCATCAGGAAACTGATAAGTAATAAGAGATCCACAGATGATAAGTGACAGGTGGATGAATGACTGGGTGTGTGAGGCCAGGTAATCTGGGGTTAAACTCACAGTAACAGCTGCAGAGAGAAAATCAGCTTATTAAGGACCCTTGCTAGCCAGTGAAAGTAAAAGCAAGGGAGAGAGAAAAAATAGAACTGAAAATTTTATTTAATTAATTAATTTAGAATATTTTCCCATGGTTACACGACTCATGTTCTTTCCCTCCTCGTCTCTCCCCCCAAACCATGGCACAATTCCACTGGGTTTTACTTGTGTCATTGATCAAGACCCATTTCCATATTAGTAATAATTGCATTAGGGTGATTGTTTAGAGTCTACATCCCTAATCATATCCCCATTGACCCATGTGATCAAGCAGTTGTTTTTCTTCTGTGTTTCTGCTCCCACCGTTCTTTCTCTAGAGGTAGATAGTGTTCTTTCTCATAAGTCCCTCAGATTAGTAGAGAAGTCCATTACATTTGATTGTACCACAGTGTATCAGTCTCTGTGTATAATGTGAGAGAGAAAAAAATAGAGGTAGAAAAAGCAGATACCTGAAAGACTGGGAAGGATACACATATACCTGGGAGTGAAGGAGTGAGACACACAGCACACATAGATTTCGTCTAGGTCTATCACTTATTATGACAAAGAGAAAGAAATATTTTATAAAATATAGAGCTTAAGCATTACATCATTCTTAGGGATATAACTTTCTCAGAGAAAATTGTTTGTGAAAAGACTTTAATCAAAACATTTCTAAGGCTTTTCTACAAACCCAAGCAACTGAGGAATATTGATAATAACTTGGGAATTTATAGGAATCTATGAGAAAAGAGAGTCTAGGTCATTTGGCCATGACATTATAGAAGCTTCTTCAGTCATGAAAATAATGAACAACTCTAGAATGATTATGAAGGAAGTTTTCCAAGGAAGGTCTACATTTTGGTTATAGCTGGTCAATACTTTTTGAGCTGCTATTTTGAGACCCTGGCCCTGCCATGGAATCTCAGGTAAACTCATAAGTATGTCTTTATGGATGCTTTCCCTCAGTGGAGCTAATTTGTCTTTAGGTTCCTTCATATATCTTCACAGGAAACCAAGAATCATATTTTATGACTACTTCCAATAACTCTTCTAGCTTGGATTCTGATACCTTAATCCCTTATTGATTTAATATGCATTGCAATCAGCGAATACAACACTTATGTAAAGAGACTTCTTGACCCATTTCTATGTTTCCAACTACTTATGGTCATGACCCCGTTAGGTGTTGGGCTGCTAGCTGTCTGACCCTTGATTTTCTCTTCAGGGTCCCTGTTTGGGTGCCAGTTGGCTACAGCCAGAGTAGGCATGAAGCACTTAGAACAGGCTGCCTGAAAAGGGATAGTTCAACATGTAGGTATAAGCTATAGGAGAAGGAGAAGTCTGGAGCAAAGTTGAAGTTCTGAGCTGCTGCTACTGGCTGCTGCTGGAGCTACTGCCTGAGAGCAGAAAGTATAGCCTGTATTTGTTAAGAGTCAGTATGTGGCAAACATGATAAACTAGTACTGTTACATAGTACAATTACATAATACAGGTGTGCAGGTGGCCAGTTCTTCAGAATTCCCGAGATATCACCGGGCTCTAGGTTCCTTGAGAGCGTGCCAACTCTCTTCTGTTAGTAGGTACATAGGAGATATTAACTTGTAACCTTTGGGTAGAACACTGATTTTTGATATTTTCTTAGATCAAACGTAACAGAAATTGCTTTTGGCAGGACATCTTGTTTTGTCCTGGCTCCATATTTCTTTGCTTTGATCTCCTATGTTATTCCACATTAACTTCTATAAGAGATTAACCTATAGTGAGATGCTTAATTCATGTATGTTAGCAAAGTTGCCATGCCTGATCAATACTTTGGCATTGAACTTGGGTTGACAGCCTTAGACCATTCATGGGTACATTATCCCTTATGGTATCCACAATTTTATATCTTATAATGTTCTCTATCTCTTGTTTGGTTATAAATTTTCCATTCTCCATAGATCTGACAGGTAAACTATTCTATATTCCCCTAATTTACTTATGGAATCATTCTTTATACCTAAATTATATACCCATTTTGACCTTATCTTGGAATAGGATGTGAGATATTGGTCTATACCTAGTTTCTGCCATACTATTTTCAAGTTTTTCCAGTGTGATATTACATTTATAAGACCTTCATCTGCACATAGTTATGTTCCATATACATTTTCAGGGACCTACTGCAAGATTTTCCATTCAGTATATTCCTCCTTGGATGCCCAATATCACAAGGTTCCAAGAGAGAAAAAAAATGAGTGTTTCTTTTTCTTAAGTCTAGATAATAAATGAAAGGAAAGCTCTAATACTGCTTTGCAACATTTGCTGATTTCTGAGGTGTTCACTTAATTTAACAATTGCTTCTTGGGTCAGTATGAGCTGGTTTCAGGATGCTATTGGATGGATGTGCCAAAAGCAACCTAACTGATTGCTGGGTACAATATTTAACTGGAGAGTGAAATGGGAGAGAATTGGTGGCTCTGATGTACAGAAAGCAAGGGATAGATAACAGAAAGTTATTAATGTGTAAAAGTTTGCATATGTCCTATTTTCCCATCACAAATTATGAAGATTTTCCCCTGATGGAATTGGAAGGGTATTTTGCTATTAGGTAGCAAAACATTGGCCTTGTCCTGGGTGGTCTTTCAAAAACTAAGCTTGGGGGAAACTAGGTGACTTAGTGGATAAAGCTCCAAGCCTGCAGTCAGGAGGACCTGGATTGAAATCTGGCTTCATATACTTCCTAGCTCTGTTATCTTGGGCAAGTCACTTAGTTCAGTTTGCCTAGTCCCTGCCTTTATGTCTTAGAGTTGTTACTAAGACAAAAAAAAAAAGGAAAACTTAGCTTGCTAACCCAAGAGAGTTAGAGAGCCATAAAGAGTATGATCCCCTTGTAGTCAGTCAATAAATATTTATTAATTGCCTACTCTGTGCCAGATACTATGTTAAGTGTTAAGAATACAAAGGAAAACCAACCACCTCCAATCCTCCAAAACTATCTGCCCTTAAGGAGTTCGCAATCTAATAGAAGAAGACAATATATTGTAGGAATATGAAAAGTGGGGTAGAGGGAAGGGTACTCAGCCTGGGACTTGATGAAGACCTTGAGCCATAGGAGACGGAGGAGGTGGAGTTCCCTCTTAAAATGAAGAATCTGGAAGGAGGTCCCCAATGCCAGCCCTACATCCTCTTCAGTCATAGGGAAGGAAAGATCTCAGGACAAGGTGGTTCTGAGGAGTAAGTTTCAGAACTGACTCAATCTTGCTGGACGATGAGTTACTGGAGACGGTGCTCAGTCTAGGAAATGCAGTAGGTAAGAGAGTCAGCAATGGTAGAGCAACCTGTCTCTTGACGAGATGTGAAGAATATGCATGAAGGAACAACCAGGTAACTAAGAGAATAGAGTGCCAGGCCTGGAGATGGGAGGTTCTGGTTTAACTTCTGGCCTCTGACACTTCCTAGCTGTGTGACCCTGGGAAAGTGGAAAAACCTCAATTGCCCAACTCTTACCACTCTTTTGCCTTGGAATAGATACTTAGTAAGGATTCTAAGACAGAAGGTAGGATTTGGGGAAAAAAAGATGCATGAAGCTAGAGGAAAGTTTTCAATGGGAACAACACCCCTCCCCAACTGGTAGAGTGAAAGTGTGGTTGAAAGGAGCTACTATGAGAAGCAGGAAACTCCTAGGATTTTGAGAGAAAGACCACAGACTGATTATATAAAAGTCATGTTGAGGTGGATATTCTTTTGCTGAATGTGATTTGATCCCAATTATTTCCTTTTCCACCGTAGGTTCTCTCATGGAAGTTTAAAGCCTTTTCTTACGGACATGTAGAAAGTGTATTTCTTTTTTTTTTTAAATTAAATTTATTATTTATTTAGAATATTTTTCCATGGTTACATGATTCATGATTTTCCCCTACTCTTCTTCCTCCCCCCTCACTAAGCTGCCAAGCAGTTCCACTTGGTTATATATATAAAATTATTCAAAATGTATTTCCACATTATTCATATTTGCAATAGTGATATTTTAACACCAATATCCCAATAATATCACCATCAAACCATGTGATTGATCATATGTTTTTATTCTGTATTTCTGCTTCCACAGTTCTTTCTCTGGCTGTATATTGTGATCTTTCTCATAAGTTCCTCTGAATTGTCCTGGCATTGCTACTAGTAGAAAAGTCCATTACATTCAATTGTGCCATAATGTCTCCATCTCTGTGTACAATGTTCTCCTGGTTCGGCTCCTCTCACTCTGCATCACTTCCTGGAGGTTGTTCCAGTCTCCATGGAATTCCTCCACTTTATTATTCCTTTGAGCACAATAGTATTCCATCACGAACATATAACACAATTTGTTCAGCCATTCTCCAATTGATGGACACTTCCTCATTTTCCAATTTTTTGCCACCACAAAAAGTGTGGCTATAAATATTTTTGTACAAGTCTTTTTCCTTATTATCTCTTTGAGGTACAAACCCAGCAGTGGTATGATTGTATCAGAGGGAAGGCATTCTTTTAAAGTCCTTAGGGAAATGTATATTTCTTAAAATTCAGCCTAAAACAATTGCTTAAATTAGTTTTTTTAGGCTGACATTTGCACTAACGTATGTTAAACACAGAAATGAGTTGATCTGGCAGTACTTGTTGGGTATAGAGTTGGGGAGAAGTGATTGTGGGGAGTATCATAGGAAAGGATAGAGAAGAAGATGGTTTTTCAATGAGGATGGAGAAAATTTTTATAAAGCTCAATGTATGGAGAAACAGAAACAAATTGTCATTTAAATATATTGTAGATCAGTGGTTAAACCTTTTAGAGACCAAGTATCCAAACTGCAATCTTCACACAACATGTGAACCCCCTGGCCTTGCCCCAGACAGGGGAGGAAAAAAGTTCTCCCATTGGGCTGTTAGGCAGAGGGGTGGGTCATGTGAGAAATGTCCTCAGGTACATGTGAAGAAGGGGAAGGGAGCAGCCCCCTCCAGCACACAGGCCATAGGTTTGCCAACATGGCCATAGACCATCTCAACTTAGAAAGGGAAAAAATGAGGAATTAAGAGACTGACATAAACCCAACTGAGAGTCATGATATAGTAAGGATAAAGGATCTTAATTATCAACTCATCTGCTAGAATTTTCTTTCTACCAAAACCAGAGCATTTAATAACTTCTTTAATTACTTTAATAATAATTTAATTATTAAGGGGTGTGTGTGTATTAAGGGGTGTGTGTGGATTCTCTCCTAAATATGATTCTCATAATCAGACAGGAACTAACTTCTGGAGTGGAAATTATGATATCCTTGAGAGAAAAAATTGCCTTCAGTACTCCTTCCAAGAATTTACAATGGAAAAGTAGAGGAAAACTGAGTATAGTTGTCAAGCTCCCAGATTTTGAGAGCAGATTTCAAAAGGTTCAGGGGAAGATTAGATAGGAGAAAATTCTTTCTTTTTATAGCTGCAGCACATACCTATAAAAATTAAAATTGGTTTGATTAAATATGAGTAAAAAATATAAGATTGTGGTTGCCATTTATAAAATTAACTCTTAAGTCATGAGTCTGTTAGCTACCCATAACAATTTAGTTTAATAGAAATATAGCAAAATAGAGAAATGCAGGAAGGATGTAGGAAGTATTGCCTAGATAGATACCCTATAATATCTGTCCAAAGAAGTCCAGCTCACCACCTGGCAAGGACTCCCTCCTAATCTCCACATGGAGTCGTTGTAGTCCCTTAAGCCAGGAGTTCCAGTGATGCCTTCAGCAAGGGTTCTACCAACATAAGCCTCTTCCTTCAGCTCCAGTCACTCACCTAGCAAGCCTCCAGCACAGATTTCTGTAGCATCCTCCTTCAGGATAGTCTCCTCATGGAAGAGCCAAGGAATGAATGAATCTTTTTTTTGGGGGGTCTTGCCTTTTATAACTCTTTTTCCATGTCACTTCCTGTCATTCTCCCACTTCATGGGAACCAATCATAGTTTCCCAATTTGCCTAGCACTGCCCAGGGTGGGCAATGCTTGTGGCTTTTGGTGGTGTGGACTTTTTCTAGTGAGTGACTTGTAAACCCTCTTACTTAGTGTTAAGTAAGGGTACTTTAAGTTCTTGATTGATTAACTCAAAATAGACAAAGGGAATAAAGAATTCCCTTTCACATAGCAAAGTGACCAGTAAGTACATAATAGAGGCTTAATGAATGCATTTTGATTGATTGGACTAAAATTTTACAAGTAAAGTCAACTTAGGAGGGCTAGGGAAACAATTCAAATGAGGAAGGAAATTGAGAGTTCTCTGAAGAATTAAACATGATGTTCAGGAAATTGATTTATCAACTTGGATTTTTAGAAGATGTGCAGAAAACAAAAAGAAGTATGGGTAAGTATTAGAGGATAAATGCAAAATTATGTCATGGTCGTATAGGAGTAGTCTTAAAAGTGCTAATTCAAAAAATCAACAAATATTGTTTCTAAAGCTCAGAATGATCTGAGGATGCCCTGGAAATCTAAGGACCACAAAAATTTGTTTCCTTTTTGGCTATGTGAGAGAAAGAGGAGTCTCAAAGAAAGAAGGACCACTGCTTGGCCAGGACAACATAGCTAATAGAGCTGGAACAAAGCTGCTAAATTCTTTGTTTGCTTCTGTTTTCTGTGCTATGAAGAATGATAATATAGTTTCAGAAAAGGAAATTGAGCTAATTATAAAGGAATTAGAATAGGAAAAAATGGTCCAAATGGATACAAGTGAATTCTATTGAAATTTAAAAGAGTAATTAATATTTATACTATACAAACTTTCTCAAAAATTGAAAAAGGAAATAAACTAACACTCTATCAAACTCTTTTTATGAGATAAATATAGTCCTAATACCTAGATTGGAGAAGAACAATGCAAAGAAGGGGCCTTATAGACTAGTAACATTAATGAATATTGACTCACATTTTAAAAATAAAAATCTATCAAAAGACAATAGATTAATAAAATTATTCACTATGATCAAGTTGGATTTATACTATGAATGCAAGGATAATTCACTATTAGGAAAATAATTAATATAATTACTTATGTAAAGCCTCAAAATATCCAAAACTATAATGGGAATAGATTCAGGAAAATATCTTGACAAAGAACAACTCATTTCTCCTTAAAACTCTTCAAAGCATAAGCAGAGAAGGATCCTTTTAAAAGAGAAAAAGTATATATTTAAAACAAAAGCTAGCATCAAACTCAGTAAGAAAACACTAGAAGCATTTCCAATGAATAACAGAATGAAACATGGGTACACTATTTCTCTGTTATTATTTGATATAATTCTAGAAATACTAGTAAAAGCAAGAGGAGAAAATGAAATTTAAAGCATATACATAGGCAGAGAGGAGATAAAACTGCCCCTATTGTTACTTCCTATTTTACTAAGCCTTTCTCTGGTTGATTAATTCAGTAATATAAATAAACTTAATAAAATTAACAACATTTCTATATAGCAATTAGAGTCTCCCAGGAACAATTAACGTAAAGGGAATTCCATTTGAAATTATCACAAAATGTATAAAATATCTACGAGACAATCTACTAAGACATACTTATGATCTATATAGATACAAGTGTGATTACTGATTAATAGTTGAGTTTTATTCATCATAGCATTAACCATTTTTAAAAAATCCTTAGCTTCCATCTTAGAATCAATACTATATAATGGTTCTAAGGCAGAAGAGCTGTAAAGGTTAGGCAATAGGGTTTAAATGACTTGTCTAGGGTCATATAGCTATGGAGTGTCTGAAGTCAGCTTTGAACCCAGGACCTCTTGTATCTCTCTCTATCCACTAAGCCACCTAGATGCCCCTACATTAACCACTGTTAACCAAGATCCTATGGATAACTCAGAGCAATTTGATGTAGATCTCATAATACATGTTAAGTGATCATGAATGCAACTCAATAGCAATGATACCTCAGAAGGGAATAAGATGAATGATGGATATTTCAACTTGGTCATAAGGTATTTTTTCAGCAGCCCTGGGTTCTGCTGGTGCAGGAAGTGGTACATTCCAAAGGATGCTTCAGAGGATGACGACTAATTTGGTGTCCTTCTCCCTCCCCCACCCCCCCAACCATGAGCTTGGGAAGACCCCTCGAGAAAGCCTATGCAATTATGGACTAATTATAGTCTCAGTTTAGTTTTTGTCACTGGACTGTTTTTGTACCCTATATGACGTAGCTTCTCCAACTGTCAGAGGTGTCTTTAATCACTGATGTGCCATTGTAACTGCCAGCCTTGCCAATAAATAGATTATGCCCAGACTTTTTGAGCCTTGATTTCTCTTTATCACAGATTTATAATGACACAACTACAAAACACTCTTTAAAGAAGGAAAGAAAAACTTTAAAAACTAAATTGATGTTCAGTGCTAGTGACTGAGTCATGCCTATATTGGCCATTGAAAACATGAGAAAGTAGTTTATAGATTTAGTGTAATGTCAATTAAACTACCAAGGGGATGCTTTATAAAGCTAGTCCGAATAATAAAATCATTCAAAGGAACAGAAGGTCTAGGGTTTTTTGGGAAATAGCTTTTTTAAATTTTAAAGTAGGAATGTAGGGATAGAAACACATCTAGATTTCAAATTATACTACAAAGCAGTAATCCTCAAAACCAGTATTGAATAAAAAATAGATAATTAGATCAGGTTAGCTAAGGAAGGTTTATAAACAAATGAACTCAATAATATTTGAGAATATAAATTGATTGGGTAAGAATTCCCTAGTTGACAAGAACTTCTGGAAGAACTAGAAAGAGGTTTGACAGAAATTAGATTTAGACCAACTTACACCACATATACAATAACCTCAAAATGAAAATGGTCTGAATATTAAAGGTCAAACGTTAGGGGGAGGCTGGGTAGCTCAGTGAATTGAGAGCCATGTCTAGAGATGGGAAGTCCTAGATTCAAATCTGGTCTCAGCCACTTCCTAGCTGTGTGACCCTGGGCAAGTCACTTGACCCCCTTTACCTAGCCCTTACCACTCTTCTGCCTTGAAACCAATACACAGTATTGATTACAAGACGGAAGGTAAGGGTATTAAAAAAATAATATGATAAAAAATAATATAACATAATAAAAAATAAATAAAAATTTAAAAAAGGTCAAACTTAAAAAAATTAGAACTCAGTGGTTCCTTAGAAGCCTGTTAACCCTAATAACGGTGTTATTTAGACTCAAGATGATGCAATCACTTTGAGAGGAATCAGAAGTAAACAATGGATATACAAGCCTCGTATCTGTTTTTGAGACCATCATTCTCTGGGCTAGAGAACTCAGGGAATTTCTCTTTCTGTTCCTGAGACATCTCATTGAAAAGCCAGCTTGAACTGGTACCAGCATACCCCTAGATGTGAGGTCCCAGATTATATACTGAGTCTTGCAGAGATGTAGGAGAAATAGGGTATTGCATGTGTCTGGTGTATGTCAGTCATTGGAATTTTGAGTCATGGGCTTGTTTGGACTGAGAGCTTCACTCGCCTGTGCTTTGGGGCTCTTCACTGTGTGATAGGGTGGGATTGAATGTGCTAAGAGCGTTTTCCTAGGAGTCTGGAGGTGTCGTGGGTATGCTGTAGGGACCTGCTAATAAATGGTTAAAAACCAGCTCTAGGAGAGAGGGAAGAATGTAAACAGGATGTACTTTAATTAAGTTTAATCTGGATTATTAACATTTTTCTTCACTTTCCTAAGTCTAGACAATCAACAAAACAATAAATCAAGCCTTGCATCATAGTGTTTGTTGATTTCTAAGATATAAATGCTCATGCTGAAAAGCCAGTTTGAGGTGGCACTCACATCCCCTTAGATATGAATTACCAAAGCTCCACCTGGAATCTTCAAGGGGAGCAAAAGAGAAAACAGAAGGGAAAGAAAAGAAGATGGAGAGGAATGAACAAATGCTATCCTAATGGACCTCCTGAGTTATTAATTCTTCCTGGGGTTCAATGGCTTCAGTTGATATCTAGTCATCCATTTGGGTATCTAGATTGTTTTGGAATAAAATGAAGGATATTATAGGGTATAAAGACAAAGAGGAAACGTTTTGATTGTCATCCGCTACAAATGGAATTGTTGAACAATTCCTGAGGCTCTCAATCAAAGAAGGCTGTAAATGATGAGCAGAAATGCATTGAGTAGGACCTCCTCCGGGTTAACTGCAAAACCGGCACTAAGCTTTTCAGGGGAATGACAATTCCCAGGTTCAAAAATACTCTGTGAATCTACTCTCCTAAAGCTATGTCACTTACAAGCCCTCACCACTGACCTTACCTTTCATAGTTTAGCCTATAAACACAAGGAGCTTTTCCACATGGAAGTCTCATAAACCAATCGGCAAGCATCTGTAGAGCCCAAAGTACATGTCAGACCTGTAGTAAGTCCTAGGAAGAAAAAGAAAAAGCAAGAACAGCTGCTGATCTCCAGGAGCTAATGGGGTGGGACAACACAGACATAAATGAGAAAATATGATAAACAGAGTAGATATAAGATATCCTTAGGGCAGAGGGCCCTAGAAGACAGCATGACCAGGAATTCCTAATCTCAGCTCGCTGTTGCTCCCTTCAAATTAAATTCAGTCTGTTGCTATTTTCCTTAACCTATTGAAAGTTCCTAAATAAGTATATTGAGAAGACTACAGCAACTCTTCTACTCCAACTAGCCAGCACTTGCTGTGCATGTGTGTGTGTGTTTTAAACTTTTATCTTTTGTCTTGGTATGATTTCTAAGACAGAAGAGCTGTAAGTGCTAGGCAATCAGGGTTAAGTGACTTGCCCAGGGTCACCCAAATGGAAATATCTGAATTCAGATTCAAACCCAGGACCTCCCATCTCTAGGCTGGCTCTCTATCCACTGTGCCAGCTGCCTGCCCCTAAATAATGTTTTAAGATTTGCACAGCATTTTATCATTTGATCTTCACAAACCTATTATGAAGATAGATAAGTGTTCTTGTTATTCTCATTTTACAAATGAGGAAACTAAGGTCTATAGAAGTAAAGCAATTTGCACAGGGTCTAAGTGTTTGAGACTTGATTTGAACTTAGGTCTACTGAGTTCTTCTGGCTATTGCTTCATGATACACAGTACTATCTCCTTGGATGACATAAAAAATATTTGCTTTGCAGCATGCAATGGTGAGTTGGGAATGGGGGTAGGGAGTACAGTACCAGATGAAAAAGTTAATAATAAACAGAATTTCATATATTTAGTACTGATCTTCAGTCATAACCATGAGACATTCTTTTCTCTTAAATGCCCTCTTGGCCAGATTGATGATGAAAATGATAACTTTTCTAGTCTTGGTCTTGAGATCAATTCATTTATTTTTACATTAAATTTTATCTTTTAAAAAAAACTCTGCCTTCTGTCATAGAATCAATATTAAGTATCAATTCCAAGGGAGAAGTAAGGGCTAGGCAATGGGAGTTAAATGACTTGTCCGGGGTCAAACAACTAAGAAGTATCGGACATAACATTCTAATCCAGGACCTCCCATCTCTAGACCTGGCTCTCAATCCACTGAGCCATCTGGCACCTCCTTACCTCCCCCTCACCCCAATTCATCTTTGTATCCTTTTTCTACCTCTACCCACTCCAACTGAGAAAGCAAGAAAAACAAAACCCTTGTTACAAACACAAATAGTCAGGTAAAGCAAATTCCTTGCATTGTCCATAACCAAAAAAACAATCTATCTGCATCCTTAGTCGATCACCTCTCTATCAATATATTTGTCACAAGTCCTTTGGAAGTGTGATTGGTCATTGTATTCATCAGAGTTAACAAATCTTTCAGAATTGGTTGACTACAATATTGTGGCTATTTTCCAAGTTGTTCTCTTGGTTCAGTTCTCCTTAGTTCATATACATTTCCTAAGGTTTCTTTTCAACTATCTTCTGCATTCTTTCTCTTTCTTTTTTTTTTTAAACCCTTATCTCTAGCTTGAAAGGAGAAAAGTGGTAAGGGCTAAGCAATGGAGGTTAAGTGATTTGTCCAGGGTCACACAGCTACAAAATGTCTGGTCAGATTTGACCCAAAGACCTCCTGTATCTAGGCTTGCCTCTCAATCCACTAAACCACTTGGCTGCCCTCTTTATTATCTCTTATAGCACAATAGTATTCTTTTTGTTTTTTACTGGATCTCAAACTATTATTTTTTTTAATTTTTAAATTTAATTAATTAATAATATTTTTCCATGGTTATATGATTCGTATTCTTTCCCTGCCCTCCTTCCTCCCCCCTCCCATAGCCAATAAGCAATTCAACCAGGTTTTACATGTATCATTGATCAAGACCTATTTCCATACTATTAATATTTGCAATAGAGTGATCATTTAGAGTCTACATCCCCAATCATATTCCCATCAACCCATGTGATCAAGGAAATGTTTTTCTTCTGTGTTTCTACTCCCACAGTTCTTCCTCTGAAAATGGGTAGCATTGTTTTTTTTTAAATTTTAAACATTATTTTATTTGGTCATTTCCAAACATTATTCACTGGAAACAAAGATCATTTTCTTTTCCTCCCCCACCCCACCCCCTTCCCACCACCTTTCCCTCTCCCATAGCCGATGCACGATTCCACTGGTTATCACATGTGTTCTTGACTCAAACCCATTTCCCTGTTGTTGGTATTTGCATTAGAGTGTTCATTTAGAGTCTCTCCTCAGTCGTATCCCCTTCCCCCCTGTAGTCAAGCAGTTGCTTTTCCTCAGTGTTTTTACTCCCACAGTTTATCCTCTGCTTGTGGATAGTATTTTTTAGATCCCTGCAGATTGTTCAGGGACATTGCATTGACACTAATGGAGAAGTCCATCACCTTCGATTGTACCACAGTGTATCAGTCTCTGTGTATAATGTTTTCCTGGTTCTGCTCCTTTCACTCTGCATCACTTCCTGGAGGTCATTCCAGGGGTAGCATTGTTTCTCACAAATTCCTCTGGATTGTCATGGATCATTGCATTGCTGCTAGTAGAGAAGTCCATTACATTCAATTGTACCACAGTGTATCAGTCTCTGTCTGTAATGTTTTCCTGGTTCTGCTCCTTTCACTCTGCATCAATTCCTGAAGGTCTTTCCAGTTCACATGGAATTCCTCCCGCTCATTATTTCTTTTAGCACAATAGTATTCCATCACCAACATATACCACAATTTGTTCAGCCATTCCCCAATTGAAGGGCATCCCCTCATTTTCCAATTTTTTGCCACCACAAAGAGCACAGCTATGAATATTCTTGTACAAGTCTTTTTCCTTACTATGTCTTTGGGGTACAAACCCAGCAGTACTATGGCTGGATCAAAGGGCAAGCAGTGATTTAAAGCCTTTTGGGCATAGTTCCAAATTGCTTTCCAGAATGGTTGGATCAATTCACAACTCCACCAGCAGTGCAAAAACATTTATTACTTTCATTTGCTGTCATATTAGTCGGTTAGGTGTGAGGTGGTACCTCAGAGTTGTTTTGATTTGCATTTCTCTAATCAGGAGAAATTTAGAACACTTTTTCATGAAGCACAATAGTATTCAATCATTTTTATATACTATAACTTGTTCAGCCATTCTCCAGTTGTTAGACCTTACCATAAATTTCTAATATTTTGTCACCACAAAAAAAAAAAAACTGGTATAAATATTTTTGTATTTCTAGGTTATTTCCATCTTTCTTTGATCTTGGGAGAATAAGATAGTAGTGATACCATTGAGTCAAACAGTAGATAAAAATTTAACAGCATTTGGGACATTCTCAAACTGCTTTCCAGAATGGCTGGACTAATCACAGCTTAATCAACAGTACATGAAAGATATTTCTTAGCAATGTGATCCTGACCAAATCTCTTAATCCCCAGTGCCTAACCCTTACCACTCTTTTGACTTGTAACTAATAATTAGTAGAGCTTCTAAGAAGGTAAGGGTTAAAAAACAAAACAAAACAAAACAAAAAAAACACCAGCATGAATATACCTATTTTCTCACAGCCCTTCCAGCATTTGACTTTTTTTGTGTTAACCCCTCAAATGAGTGAAAGGTGGAACCTCCAAGTTGTTCTTAATTTGCATTTCTATAATTATTTGTGCTTTAAGGTATTTTTTTGTTTGGATTTCTTCTCTGAAAACTGCCTCTTCATATCCTTTGACAATTTATCAATTGGGGAATAACTTATTTTTATAAGCTTGTCAATTCCCTCTATATCTTAGACATGAAACCTATATCAAAGAAACATGCTGGAAAGTGGTTTTTCCCAATTTACTTCTCTCTCTTCTAATTTTAGCTACCTTGGTTTTGTATGTGCAGATACTTCTTAATTGTATGTAATCAAAATTTTTTGATTTGCCCTTTCTGTTCCTCTTCATCTTTTTTTTTTTGGTTATAAATTTATACCCTACCCATAGATTTTATATTTAATCTCTTCCTTGCCCCTCTAATCTGCTAATGATGCTACCCTTTATATCCAAATTTTTGTTTTTTGTCAAATACTGAGTTTTTGTCACAATAACTGGGATAGTATGGGGTGCTCAGGGAGGAGTAATATCTTTGGTATGGAGGGCTTGTCGTGCCCTCCTAGGGCAGCTCTCCAGCCTCTGACCCTCACCTGACACCCAGCTCTTACTTGTGGCTCCCAGTAGCTGCTAGCATGCGGCAGCGGCCACACCCCGGGCAACGGCTTCGACAAGCCAGCTAAACCTTGTGAGGGTAGCCATCGGGTCATCATGGACCCCTGGTGAACCAGGGCTTTGCTCACCCAGCATGTGAAGACTGCTTTGGCTGAACAGATGGAAGAAACCAATAAGAAGGTTCAACGGCTGAGAGGGCAACACAGCAAGGCACTGTGGAGTGCTTAGGGAGTGTTGGAGCACAAAAGACAACAGGGCCATCCAATGCAGCTGAGGAAGTCTCCAGGTGTAATGACTTTTCGTGCCACTGGACCCAGGCTTCCAACACCGAGAGAGTGGGACTGTCTCTGTGCAGACTTTTCCATTTAAATCTTCATACACAAGTGTCTTTGTGCACTAAAACACACAAAGACAATAGTCATCCTCGGTTACCGAGAGACTACTACTACTACTACTAACTGGGATAGTTTATCAAACCCATCATTTACTTGCTTCTACATATTGTATATCTAATCTTTTCTTCTGATCTTCCTTTCTAATATTAATTAATACCAGCTGTGTATTTCTCAGCATTTTGATTTCCACTCCTAGTCCTGCCTTTTCTTCTTTCACTATTTCCTTCTACACCAATGTTTTGTTTTTAATCAGTCCCCCTAATTCCCACCCTTATTTTACTTCCCTTTTTACCCCTCTGCCTTCTTATTCCCCCCTTATTTTCTTTACAGTATTTTTATACTACCCCCCATCCTCTCCCTCCCTTGTATTGCTTTCCTCGCCACCAGTCTGTTTGTTACCCTTCTACTTCCCTATAGAGTGTGTAAACGGTGAATATTATGGTTGAGACTGAAAAAATCTAAATTTAAATGGTCACCAAGGGAAATCCCAAATAATAAAATACACAAGTCAGCTGCCAAATTTTTTATGGTGATTTAATTACAACAGAAGGAAGAAAATATTAGAGGGAGAGAGAGAGGGAGAGAAGGAAAGGAGTTTAACTCAGAACCTCTCTGGCTCAGCCTGAGCCAAAGCAGGTGTTAAGGCCTTGGAAAGCCAAGGCAAAGAATGGGGTCAGTCCTTATCACTCACGTGACCAGCCTGAAGGAAAGCTGTCTGTGGGGCTCCTCTAAGCTCAAGCTCCAGGATCGAATTGAACTCTATCCCTCTCCACAGGAAATCATGAGAACTCCAGAAGCTGTTCTCTACCTCACTTCCTGCATCTCACATGTGCCAATGGTGGCTCAAGCTTGACTTAAGACCGCCCAAAGGTCAGACCTTCCTAATCTTGTTAAACTAAGAAGGGAGGAGAAATGTAGTTTCCAAGACCTGATTCTGTTATTCCAAGTATCTCTATTGTTATTGATCAGGAAATAGCTAAATCAGATCTTCTAAAGAATGGTCTGATTAGGGTGGAATAGTTTTGAAATGCACAATTGCAAATCAATTCTCTGCCCCAATGTATTTGATTGTTCTTCCCTCTTTGAGTCAATTTCAATGCACATAAGAGTTGAGTATTTCCTATCTCCAACCTCTTTACTGTTCCAGTGTATTTATGATCTCCCCACTCCCACCATGGGCTTCTTTGTGACATATAAATTTACCCCCTTTTGTTTCTTTTCCCATTTCTTTTAGTATTAACCTCTTTTTTTAGCTCTAGTTATATATATAATAGATATACACATATATATGTATTTATGCATATATATCTATATACCTATTTATGTCTTGGAATTTCATCCCATATAGTTCGTCACTATTCCCTCTAAGTGTATTTCTTCTAGTTGCCCAGTTAATAATAACAATTTTTAAGAGTTACCAATTATCTCTTTTCTTATACGGATACATATCATTTTACCCTATTGGGTCTCTTAAAAAAGGGGGAGGTTTTGTTTTGTTTTTCTTTTTTCCCCCTTTCTTAATTACCTTTTGATAATTCTCTTGAGTTCTGTGCTTGGGCATCAAATTTTCTGATAAAGTCTGGTCTTTTCTTTACAAATGCTTGGAATTCTTCTATTCTGTTGAATGACCTTGTAAGAACATAGTCAGTTTTCCTGGGTGGTTGATTCTTGGTTGTAGACCTAGATCCCTTGCTTTCCAGAATATCATATTCCATGCCTTTCAGTCCTTCAGTGTAGATGAAGCCAGATCCTGTGTTATCCTCACTGTGGTTCCATGGTATCTGAATGACTTCTTCTTAGTAGCTTGTAATATTTTTTCCTTGGTCTGGTAGTTCTTGAATTTGGCTATAACGTTCCTGGGTGTTGTCAGTTGGGGATTAAGTACAGGAGGTGATCTGTGGATTCTTTCAATGTCCACTTTTCCCTCTTGCTCTAGAATATTGGGGCAGTTTTCTTGGATAATTTCCTATAGAATGATGTACAGGCTTTTTCTTTTATCATGATCTTCCAGTAGACCAGTGATTCTTAAGTTGTCTCTCCTGTACCTGTTTTCTAAATCTTCCATTTTGTGGATGAGGTGTTTCATATTTTCCTCAATTTTTTCATTCTTTTGATTTTCTTTTATAGTTTCCTGCTGCCTTGTGAAGTCGCTTACTTCTAGTTGTTGTATTCTAGTTTTTAAAGACTAGATTTCATCCCTGGCTTTTTGGTCATCCTTCTCCTTCTGGTCTGATTTTCTTTGGAGGTCATCTTTCATCCTCTTTACCTTGTCTTTCATCTCCTTTGTCTCATCTTTCATCTTCTTTGCCTCATCTTTCATTTTCTTTGCCTCATCTTTTATCTCCTTTGCCTCATTTTCAAGCTGATTAATTTTGGTTTTCAAGACACTATTTTCTGTTTCCAGATGATTTATTTTGCTTTTAAAGTTCTTTTCCTAGTTGTCTTCAGCCTCTCATAATTGTTTTTTGAATTGTATTTTGAGTTCTTCCAAAGCCTGTGTCCAATTTGTTGGAATTTTTGTGTTTTTTCTTGGTGTTCCTTGATCCTCCTCTGTTTCATTTGCTCTTTGTTCATTGCCTGGATAGAAGCTATTGATTGTAATTTCTTTTTTCTGTTCATTACTCATATTTTCCCTTTCTTTCCCCTCCCTGTAGTTTCCTGTAGTCTTGCTCCTCTTGTTTTGTGCTGGATCTGTGAGTTTGGGCTGTTCTGTTCTAAAGGGGCTTCTTCTGTGTTCTGCTGTTTGGTCAGGTAATCTGATCTTCCCCAGCTGATAACAGAATCTGAGAAGGAACTGGGCTTCCTGCCCTGTGGTCAAGGTAGCCTGTAGTTTATTGCTGCCTTTGCCCCTTGGAGCTCAGTCAGCAAGGCTCTCAGAACAGTCTGTGGGGGAGGGGTGTTGGAGCTTGAGCTTCTCTTCCTTCTGAAGGCTTCTTATTGGCCCTTATTGATGAGATTCAGCCAGGATGGAGGAGTTGATCTGCAAAACTGGCTGTGCCCTGATTTCCACTATTTTTAAAAGAGTCAAATGAATGTTGTTTCTTATAAAAAATGTTTTTCTATACCTGCTAATGCAGGAAAATATAAGCAGAAATAATTTATTTTTTGTTGTTTGTGTTCTTAATATAGTCAATTACGTTTATAATTTTCCTCATATTAAACCAGTCCTGGTATAACTCTGTCTTGGTCATAGTTCTTCATGATAGTCTCCTTGCTAATATTTTACTTAATTTTTTTGCACCAATATTAGTTTATAGCTTTTTTCTTTTATTTCATTCTCCCTTGTTTATATATTTCTATCAAAGAAGGAATTTGGTAAGATTCTTTATTTTCCTATATTTCAAATAATTTACATAATGTTGGAATGTATTATTATTATTATTGTTTTAAATTCTATTTTTATTGTCATGAAGAACACACTTCCATATTAGTCACTGTTGTAAGAGCAAACTCATAAATAACCAAAACCTTTGGAAGTGGATAAAATTCCCCATCATAAGTCTTTCAGGATTGTCCCAGATCATTACATTGTTGAGAGCAGCCAAGTTTTTATAGATAATCATTGTCCAATATTGCTGTTATTGTGTTGAAAGCTTTTTCTGCATCTATTGAAATAATCATGTGATTTCTATTTGTTTGGTTATTGATATGGTCAATTATGCCAATAGTTTTTTTAGTATTAAACCAGCCCTGCATTCCTGGTATAAATCCCACCTGTTCATAGTGAATAATCCTTTTGATATATTGCTATAGTTTCCTTCCTAGGATCTTAGTTAGATTTTTTGCATCTGTATTAATAAAATTGGCCTATAATTTTCTTTCTCTGTTTTTGTCTTAACAGTACCATATTCATTACATAAAATGAATTTGGTAGGATTTCTTTTCTGCCTATTTCCCGAAATAATTTATGTAATATTGGGATTAATTGTTCTTTTAATATTTGATAGAATTCACTCCTGATGGGAAACAATCTTCATAAAAACCTCTGATAAAGGTTTAATTACTAAAATTTACAAAGAGCTACATCAATTGTACAAAAAATCAAGCCATTCTCCAATTGATAAATGGGCAAGGGACATGAACAGTTTTCAGCCAAAGAAATTAAAACTATTAATAACCACATGAAAAAGTGTTCTACATCTCTTATAATCAGAGAGATGCAAATCAAAACAACCCTGAGGTATCACCTCACACCTAGCAGATTGGCTAACATGACAGCAAAGGAAAGTAATGAATGCTGGAGGGGATGTGGCAAAGTAGGGACATTCATTCATTGCTGGTGGAGTTGTGAATTGATCCAACCATTCTGGAGGGCAATTTGGAACTATGCCCAAAGGGCACTAAAAGACTGTCTGCCCTTTGATCCAGCCATAGCACTGCTGGGTTTGTACCTCAAAGAGATAATAAGGAAAAAGACTTGTACAAGAATATTCATAGCTGCACTCTTGGTGGTGGCCAAAAACTGGAAAATGAGAGGATGCCCATCAATTGGGGAATGACTGAACAAATTGTGGTATATGTTGGTGATGGAATACTATTGTGCTAAAAGGAATAATAAAGTGGAGGAATTCCATGGAGACTGGAACAAACTCCAGGAAGGGATGCAGAGAGAAAGGAGCAGAACCAGGAAAACATTGTACACAGAGACTGATATACACTGTGGTACAATCGAACGTGATGGAATTCTCCATTAGTGTCAATGCAATGTCCCTAAACAATCTGCAGGGATCTAGGAGAAAAAAACACTATCCACAAGCAGAGGACAAACTGTGGGAGTAAAAACACCAATGAAAAGCAACTGCTTGACTACAGGGGTTGAGGGGACATGTCTGAGGAGAGACTCTAAATGAACACTCTAATGCAAATACCAACAACATGGAAATGGGTTCGAACCAAGAACACATGTGATACCCAGTGGAATCGTATGTCGGCTATGGGAGAGGTGGTGGGAGGAAAAGAAAATGATCTTTGTTTCCAATGAATGATGTTTGGAAATGACCAAATAAAATAATGTTTAAAGTGAAAAAATAAAATAAAATAAAATAAAACAAATTAAATTAAAGAAAAAAAAGAAGCATCAGGAAGGAAAAAAAAAGAATTCACTCCTGAATCCACCTAGCCCTGGGGATTTTTGTTTTCCTTAGGGAGTTCATTGATGGCTTGTTCAATTTCTTTTTCTGATATTGAGTTATTTAAGGAGTCTATTTCCTCTTTTGCTAATCTGTACAATTTATATTTTTGTAAATATTCATCCATTTCACTTCGATTGCAAATTTCTTGGCATATAATTGGGCAAAATAGTTCCTAATTGTGTTAATTTCCTCTTTGAATTTATTTTCTTTTAATTGTTTGATAGTATATCCGTTTGGTCCTAGAGTTTTTCTTTTGGGATTTCATTTACAGACGCTGCACTTTATTTTTATAAATCTGGATTATTTAAATTCTTTATTATTTGATCTGTTAATCTGAGTATTTTATATTTTTCATCCATATCGTTTAGTTTACAAATGTTATTGGGTGAAAAAGTTCCTAATAATTCCTTCTTCTGAATTGACTTTTTTTCATTTTTGATAACTGTTATTTTGTTTTTCTTCTTTTTAAAAACCAAGTTAATTAATTAATTACATTTTTAATTTTTTAACTTACTAATTCAAAGATTTTTTTTGCTTTATTTTTGATTAATCTTTCCTTTGATTTTTAGTATTTCTAGTTTAGTGTTTAATTGGGAGTTGGGAGTTTTGTTTTCTTTTGGTTTGTTTTCTAGTTCTTTTAGTTGTAGACTCAATTTGTTAATCCATTTTTTCCTCTTTTATTGATGAAAATAAAATTTCCCTGCTTTGCATCTCAAATTTTTGTCTCATTATCTCTATTATCTCTAATGAAGTGATTGATTGTTTCTATGAATTGTTCTTTGATTCATCAATTCTTTAGGATAAAGTTATTTACTCTGTAGTTAATTTTAATTGTTTTGTCAGTAGCCTTTTGTTGAATATAATTTTTTCATAATGCTCTGTAAAAATGTTTTAAATATTTTTGATCTTCTGAATTTGTTATTGAGGTTTTTATGTACTATGGTCAATTTTTATAAAAGTGCCACTTCTGAGAAATATATATATATGTAAACATATATATATATATATATATATATATATGTATATATAATCTTTTCCATTCCCATTCAGTATTCTCCAGAGGGCTAACATATCTAAATTTTATAAAATTTTATTCAAGTTCTTTACTTCTTTTTTGCTTGATTTTTGGTTAGATTTGTCAAAATCTGAGAAAGTTAAATTGTGGCCTCCTATTATTATAGTTTAACTGTATATTTTCCCCTGAAATTCATTTAACTTTTCTTTTAATTATTTAGATGCTATACCTTTTTAGCACATATGTGATTAATATTTATATTAATCCATTAACTATGGTACCTTGTGGTAAAATATGGTTGTCTTTTAAGTCTATTTTTACTGTTCTTTGTTTGATATCATGATTGCAACTTCTACTTTTTTTTTTTTAATTTCAGCAGGAACATAATAAATTTTGTTCCATCCTCTTATTTTTAACTCCTTGTCTATCCTTATGATTTGCATGTGTTTCTCTTAAATGTCTCAGCTATGCTTTTATCCTTTTGGGCCCTTCTGTTGCTTTTTTGGAATATTGAATATTATGTTATTCTAATATCTCAGATCTAGCTCAGCCTGAGATCTTCCAAGTTTTGACTGCTCCCAGTGGTGTCTGATCAGGGAAAATTTTATTCTCTCCTCTAACTAGTATGAGCTGTGAAAATTCCTGACCTGGGTTTAAGTGAAATATTCCTGTTGTCTTGCTTCAGGATGGAAGTTCCAGTATTGGTTGGACTCAGCCTCTATCAGTCATCCAAAAAGCTCTGTAAGTTCAGAGTGACAGAATTTTCAGTCTCCTGGAATTTCTACCTCGGTTGTTATGGTACACCCTGGAGACTGGGCTGGAGACTGGATCTGGAACCTGCTCCTGGGGTCAGTCATACAGTCACTGTTTGCCTCTGAACTTGCTCTTTGCTCAGTATACAACCCATGACCTCTCCTCCCCTCAGTCTACTATCTCTAGGCACAGGTCTATCATCTCCTTCATATGCCTTTGATCTGTGACTCAGAATTGGGTGACTTAGCTGCCAATTAACACCTGCTATCAATGCCTGTTGCATCCTATAAAAATGATGGTCCTCTGATATGAGTCTGGAATCTCCATTTGCCTTGGTGTGTAGCTTCAGTCTTCTTTCAATCTGTGCCATGGAATGCTCTGCACAGTGTGCTCTTGGCCAGATCCCATCCTTAGTGTCCACAGATGTCTCTTTCTACCTCCCTATGTTGAAAAATGATGTCCTGTGATTTTTCCCCCCTTGGGTTTCACAGTCACAATTCAATCTGTTGCTTTTTCTAGATCTTTGTGGATGAGCATAGGGGAGAGCTTAGTACCGTTCTTCTTGTTTCCATATTGTTTCTGTCCCTTAATCAATTCCTTTCTGATTTCCTTTCCTTGGATTTGGCTGGTCATAATTATTGCATTTCATCTCTCAGAAATCTATTTCTTAATTTCCTCAATTATGGGAAATAGGACTCTGTAGTTTAACCAAATATTTTCTGCCACTATTTCCCTAGCTCAGTCATTCCAGAGCTTTATTGAACCATAACCAAAGCCTGGGAAATGCCTCTTCCTTCTCTAACTTTCAGGCTAAACTACTCTCCTCCCTGCTGCCTCTCTTCTTCAAATGATTAAATTGTGCTGCAGTATATGTTGTGTTGGCAAACAAGTTCTTCAGTTATCCTTACTTATCCCCCTTGTTTCTGTGGTCTGACCTACACCTCTCTTTTAACTTGCTTTTCACTCCCACTACTCCCTTGGCCTCCTCCCCTCTGAAGGGACTTTCCTCTCAAACCAAGATGGGGAAATATAGTAAAGGATCTGCTGCAAAACCTATGAACACAGCTAGTCTCAGCAGTTATTACTGCTGACTCAATTGCCTAGAGGAATACTGAAGGAAAAAAAAAAGTATTTTCTCTCTGCTCTGGGAAATCAAGAGCTTTGAACTAATAACTTTTCTGTAGCTCAGAGCTCCTTGCCAGAGATCACAGTTTCAGCAACCCCCATATCTTATGTATAATTCCTACTAATCAATTTAGGCTCAGGAGATGTTCTCATCTTCTTCATGGTAGTGCCTCCTCCACCACTTCCAATCACTCAGCTCACAAAGATTCCCTTCTCTAGACCTTGGCTTAGTTTTTCTTCTTGCAAGTCCTTAGGATAGGAGGAGCTAGCTGATGAGTCACAGTTGCCCTCTTGTCAGTCAAACAGAACTTTCTAGAGTCAGAGCAAGTTGGACATTGGGGTTGGTTTGCAGGCATAAACCTCTAGCACCCTGAACTTCTTAGCAATATTTGTAATAGTTACAACAAAAAATTAAAATTAAAATTGACAAATGTCTGTGTGTAAAATAGATTTCCTTTAGTTACATTTAGCCAGATGACATTTCTTTAAGACACAGATCTCATATTGAGTAGAATTGAACATGCTCGAAAATTCAGTCCCACTGAAATAATGGGAAATTGGGAAAAGGAAAATCGTCATTGAAAGGTTGATAGAAGTTGTTAATAGTGGTCTAAACATCCATTTCCATTACAAACATTAATTTCCAGTGCATTTTATTGAAAGGGACTCAAGTATGAAAGACTAGAACAACCATTGGAACTCCATTCACTTGAATGAGGATAGATTTTTTCTGCTTGAACTTTTCTTCTTATGAGCCATCCTTCATATTTCCTCTTTCTTCATCTTTGGTTACCAAACCAGTTTCTAATCTGAATAGGACTCCAGCCAACTTCAGCAGACAAACCCTTGGCTTGGTCATAAAGAATATACTGATTTCTATCAAAATGCTCTTTAAGGGTCTTCAATTGGTCTTCAGAGAACTCATTTTTCCTTTTTTCTTTTTTAATAACTAAATCCCATTATATTGTCTTGTTATTTGGAATGGCATGGTCATGAGATATTTCATCATTTTGTTCACTTTCTAATAAATGAACTCTGATCTATCACCTTAAAATGTAGTGCCCCAACTGAAAACAATAATGGTCTCTAGAATGAGATTCTCTCTTCCCTTCTTCTAGACTCTATAACTTCTCAATTCAGCCTAAAATCTCATAAGCTTTTTTCCCCTCCAATATCATGCTCATAACTTGTGTTAAGTTCATAGTACACTAACCACCCCCGTAATAGAAATGTTAATCTGTGGAAACTATTTCTCGTTGCAGTAACTGATGTACTCTGGCTTGAGACTAGAGAGAGCTGCTACTAGTATAGGGACACACCTGAAGGCTGCCTATTTTGCAATGGAGATAGAAGTACCTTGATAAATACTGAAAGATACTGCTACAGATAGAGGGATGCTGCTACAGGGGGAATGCTCTGGGGTTTGCCTACTGATCCCTACTGATGATTAGTAGATCAATATATATTCCTAACCTTCCTCCTTTACTCCCTTCACTCCCAGATCCCACACACTCTCTCACCCCCTCCCTTCTTCCCACTTCTCCCTCCCGGTTTCTTCTTGAAGCCTTTGGCTTCTTCCCTCCCCCCTTGAGTGCACTATAAAGACACTCTCTTCTTTTCCTTTTTCAAGTCAGGGGGTTTATTGGGAAACAGGATGGGAAACTGAGGTAAGAGGGATGAGGGTTTCCCTAATCTATAATGAGGGAGAATTTGAGGGTTTGGGAAAGTAGTCCAGTCAAAACTGTGGTAGAGGGACAGTTAGAGAGATGGAGGATAACAGTTAAGATCTTCTTTCTTCTTCACAAAGCCACCAAGGTCTCTCAGCCTAATTTCAGAAGCCCCCCTCAAGGGTCCTTCTTCCTGGGACAGAAGTTAATAATAATCAGTTCTCAGCTTCTTCCCCCCTACAATCAGGCTTGCCTCCTTTGATCAGAAAATGCCTGAGAGCCAAAGTCTCCTTGGTCAGTCAAACCCCAGAGAGAGAGAGACAGAGAGACAGAGACAATTCCTCCCCCTCCAGTTTCAACTGTCTTCTCCTGGGAACATTCCATTTGGAACCTTCTTGATTTTGCAGATCAGGTCCCCAGCTTGTTTCTTGCATGCTTGGCTTACAAGTCCTCTCTCTCTCCATGCCTCTGCCACACCTCCCAAATATTTTTTAATAAAAATCACTATATTATCTTACTTCCCTCATATAATACCAGGAAGTTGATTTTGAAAACATAATGTCAATCCAGCCTCAGACACTTCTTGTGTAACCCTGGGCAAGTCACTTAACTCCAGTTGCCTAGCTGCCTCGGCAAGGTTCAGCCTCACTTGTGACTCTAGGGGTTCCTGGCAGGTGGTGAATGGTCAGCCAAGAAAATAACAAAGGGAAGACAGCTGTAATTCAACCATGGGTATGCTTTGCATGTGGTAGCTGCTCCACCATCCCCAAGTCTGGTGTTTATTTTTTTACCCATTTTTTTTGGCACACAGATACATTACCTAACATGCATGTCTAAATAGAGATAATTGGAAAAGCAATACATTAACTTTTAATAAATCACTTGATTAACATACTAAGATCTTGTACTGTAATTATTGATCTGAAAAATCATACAAAGATCTGACAAATCTGCACAAGATAAATTATTTTGTCACAGGTGGCTTAATTTTCTCATTAACTTGTGAGGAGTCTAAGTTTACAAACAATCAAAGAAATTTATTTTATTACATTTAATAAAAAGAAATAATCAATCAAAAATTCTTAAAGAAAATTCAACAATAACAGTACTGAGCTTGAAGGATCAGAGAAGGATACAATTCAGATTCATTGTTGGGCAGATCATTTTTCAGGGTTATCAGGGAATTTCTGACCTGTGAGTTACTAGTTTGTGAAATCGAGTCACTGAGGCACATTGATGCTTGGTGTACATTTTGTATGGGTCATTGTGATTGATTTGTATGCTGGCTTCATGAGAATAAGTTTCTATGAGGGAGAAAGTTCTGGAATTGGCTTATAGCTATGGTTTTACTGGGAATTATATACCTAAGTAAAAGATAACCCATGGTAGTCTTTTGGGATTTGGTTTGAGGATCTGATCTTTTGGTGATGTTTTGGAGAAATAGAGTGAAGATATTTTGCTCTTGTATTATTCCTTCTGAGGTTAGGGGGGAATAGCAATCATGTCAATTCCATAAGTAAGGGATGTTAATGAGAGAGGTCAAGCAAGGGGGACTTAGTGGGCACATCTTGCCAAAGGCTACTCTGTGACCTCTTTAGCTGCCACAAATGACTTTGTCAAGGCATCATGGCCTGGTGACTCCCAGCACCTACCCCTTGTAGCTCTTCTGCCTTAAAATTTAGCACTGGGAAGGATTAAATAAGGGTTTAAATTTTTTAAATGCCCTCCCTCCCATAATCCCAAATCTATGCTTCATACTTGGGTCTTTTCTGTATGCACCTCAGTGCTAGCCACAGGTGTACTGGAGCTGATAAATACTACAAATCTAGGCTAGGTTTATATTATGCCGTTCATTGTCTAGACTCCAGAAAGTGATGGAGGACAGGGCATCTGGGCAGTGCAGTGGATAGAGTGCTGGGCCTGGATTAGTTCAAATCTGGTCTCATACAACTTGTTAGTTCTGTGTCAGAAAAAAATATAGAGAAAAAGAATTTAAAAGTGTGTCAAACACACACACACACACACACACATATATATATATATATATTTTTTTTTTTTTGGTAGAGCTTGTTGTTAAACATTTACTAAGCACATCCCAGATCCCAGTCATCTTGTGATGAGTCCTTACAGCTGCTTCTGAGAATAAGTTCAGTCGAGCCTGTGAAATTGAGATGAACTCTATCCTACTTATGCTTTAGAATTTTAGCCACCAGGAATGTAGACACCCCCACTTAAGGATTAAGTGTGGGGGAGGAAGGTCTATGACCCACATGTGCTAGCAAGCTAGCAAGTGACAAATCAGAAACAACTGACTGCCTCTTGGGCAGGCCAAAGCCAAGTTTAAGCCACCATTGGTACATGTAAGGCACAGGAAGTGGTGCAAAGAATTGCCTTTAAATTTCATGGTCACTTCCTGTGAGGGAGTCTTCTCCTTGGAACTTGACCGTGGAGGAGCTCGGGCTTGAGATCTCAGACTGCTTCCCTTTTGGACGGTCATGTGGTGAGTGAAAAGACTGACTCTCTTTCCTTGGCTTTTCTGGAGGCACTAGCCTCTGAAGAGGCCCCTCATCTTGGATAAGGCCTTGGTGGCTGGAAGTCTTGCTAAAATTAATCCTCTGTCCCCACCCCCTCTTTGTTGGGGACTCTGAATTCCTGCCTGGCTCAGACCAAGCTGGAGCAGATCTCTCTCTCTCTCTCTCTCTCTCTCTCTCTCTCTCTCTCTCTCTCTCTCTCTCTCTCTCTCTCTCTCTCTCTCTCTCTCTCTCTCTCTCTTTCTCTCTCTCTCATTTCCTTAATTTCTTCTCTGTATTTATAAATAAACTACCATAAAAGTCATTCTGACTTGAGTAATTCATTGGGGTTTAGTAATTAAATCCCTGATGACGAATACTCAGTTGGTCCATTCAGTCCAACCATAATTTTTACCCCTTACAAGTCCCTGGGGCCTTCATCACCAGAGTACCAAAAAACCATCAAGAGAGAAAGAATCTGAGACTGAAGGCACCAGAAGCATCAGAGGGCTTGAGCTGGGCTTGGGCCAATTGGTGGGAAAGGGAGCACAGACCCAGGGAATGTTACATCCAGTCCCCCCTTACCACTCTGCTTAATCCATCTTCCTAGAACCTTCACTACCTTTTACTTTTATATCTTCCTGTTGATGGGATGGTGTAGTGGTAGAGCGTTGGACCTGAAATCAGGAAGACTCATCTTCCTGAATTCAAATTTGGCCTTAGACATTAGCTGTGTGACCCTGCACAAGTCACTTAACCCTGTTTGCCTCAGTTTCCTCATCTGTAAAGTGAATTACAGAAGGAGATAGCAAACCACTCTAGTATCTTTGCCAAGAAAACCCCAAATGGGGTCACAAAGAGTCAGATACTGAAAAATGATTGAACAACTTTCTCCTAATCATATTCTTACCCAAGAAACAACTTTTCAGTCTCTCACCTAAGGTTTTAAAAACCTTTTGGGACCACAGAAAGCAACTAAAATGGCAACAGACTTTGAAAGATGACTACTGTGAAAGTTCTCATGCATCTAAAGGGATGGTAGAATTGCCATTTCGAATATAAACCTGCTTAGAATGCTTATGTGGGAGGATTTTTTTTTTAATCCTCCATTTTAGTTTCTCTAGGGATATTAAGAAATGCTATTTCTCTATTCTAGGAGCATTTTCCAGGTTTTTTTTTCCTTTAGAAAAGTGGGAAGGACAAAACCTAAAATTAAAATGGAGTAAGAGTGATACCAAAACTTGACTCTTGTTTTATATAAGATCATTGCTTCCCTACCCCTCTAAATCAATATTTATCTATGACCTAGTTGGGGACAGTGTCTTCTCTTATTAAACTCAGGGATGGTATATTGATAACAGGAATGGATTCTATTTAATCACTAAGGGAAGTGATCAAGGAAAGAACTGAGTCGTGAATATTTTGAAATGCTACTCTAGTTTAATATATTTTATTTTTTTCCTTGTTGAAGATTCATATTAATATGGCCTTAAAGACAACAGTAAAGCTTGATATTCTCCCTTACTCTATTTCAAAGGATGACTTTAGCTTTTGTTCTGCTCACTTTCCTAAAAGGTAATATCTGGAAAGAGCTGTTGGGCAGACATGTTCAAAGGCACAGGGAAAACTGCCATTTTGGATCTCTCTCTCTCTCTCTCTCTTTCTCTCTCTATCTCTCTCTCTCTCTCTCTCTTTCTCTCTCTCTCTCTCTCTCTCTCTCTGCCTCTGTCTGTCTGTCTGTCTGTCTGTCTCTCTCTCTGTGTGTGTCTCTCTCTCTGTCTGTCTCTGGCTCTGTCTCTCTCTCTCTCTCTGTCTCTCTGTATCACTCTTTCTCATTCTGGCTCCGGCTCTGACTTTCCAAGCTAGAAATAGCTTGGATGTAGATTCATGATAAATGCAATAAAACTGTTTCTGGAAGACAAGTATAGATAACAGAGTACGTTATTAATATTAATTTCTTTTTTTCTTTGACTCTAGGATGATATGGATTTTTATTGTTTCTTCTTTTTTTTCTTTATATAGACCAAACACTGTTGTTATAATAAAACCATATTCTACAGATCTCATGTTGGATCAGAAATACTTGGGCACACCATTTTTTCATGATGCTCAAACTTCTGACATTCTCTCAAATCTTCAAATGAGGATTTTTAATTTCTTCTTTTTCTAGTTTTTTTAGTTGCATGCCCAATTCATTGCTCTACATTTTCTCTATTTTATTGATGTAAGCATTTAGAGATATAAAATTTCCCCTAACTACTGCTTTGGCTATATCTCATAAATTTTGATATGTTGTCTCCTAATTGTCATTGTCTTTAATAAAATTGATTGCTTCTATAATTTGTTCTTTGATCCACACTTCTTTAGCATTAGATTATTTAGTCTCCAATTCATTTTTTATTTAACTTTCCATGGTGCTTTATTAATAACAATTTTTTGCATTATGATCTAAAAATATGAATTTATTTTTTCTGCTTTTCTGCATTTGGCTGTGAAGTTTTTATGCCCTGATACATGATTAATTTTTGTGTAGGAATTATGTACTATTAAAAAGAAGGTATATCCTTTCTATTGCCATTCATTCAGTTGTCTCCAGAGATCTCATAGTTCTAACTTTTCTAAGATTTCATTCACTTCCTTTACTTGTTTCTTGTTTATTTTTTGGTCTGATTCATCTAGGTCTGAAAGAGGGAAGTTGAGGTCCCCCACCAGTATAGTTTCACTGTCTATTTCTTCTTAAAGTTCATTTAATTTGTCTTTTAAAAATTTAGAGACTATACCATTTGGTACATATATATTTAGTACTGATATTAATTCATTATTTGTGGTACCTTTTAGCAAGATGTAATTTTCTTCCTCATCTCTTTTAATCAGACATATTTTTGCTTTAGCTTTGTCTGAGTTCATGATTGCTAGCCTTGCTTTTTTCACTTTAGCTGATGCACAATAAATTCTGTTCCAGTCCCTTACCTTTCCATTGTGTATGACCTTGCCTCAAATGTGTTTCTTGTAAGCAGCATGTAGTAGGATTGTAGTTTTTAATCCACTCTGCAATCTGCTTTCATTTTATGAGTGAATTGATTCCATTCACATTCATAGTTATGATTACCAACTGTGTATTGCCCTCTGCCTTATTTCACCCTTTTGATCCTGCTCTTTTTCCTTTCACTCTGTTCCTCCTCACCAGTATTTTGCTTTTTATCTCCCTCTTCTTCCCTCTCCCTCTTTTTACAAACCCCCTTCCCTTGTCTTATTCCCCTCCTACTTCTCTAAGGTAAGATAGAATTCTATACTCCAATGAATATTGTTGTTATACCCTCTCTGAGCCAGTTATAATGAGAGTAAAGTTTAAGCATTGTTCATCACCACCTTCACCCTCCCCTCCATTGTAATAGTTTTTCACACCTCTTCTGTTTAGGTCTATTCTTTTCTTCAGGAAAGCTTGGAAATCTTCTATTTTATTGAATGACCATTTTCCCCCCTGAAAGGATATATTCAGTTTTGCTGGACAGGTAACACTAGGATGTAAACCTAGATCTTTTGCCACCTGGAATATCATATTCCATGTCTTCCAAAGTTTTAACATAGAAGTTTCTAAGTCCTGTGTGATCCTTATTGTAGCTCCATGGTGTTTGAATTATTTCTTTCTGGCTGCTTGCAGTTTTTTCTCCTTGATTTAGGGGCTCTTGAATTTAGCTATTATATTCCTGGGAGTTGTAATTTGAGGATTTCTTTCTGGAGGTAATCTGTGGATTCTTTTGATTTCTAATTTATTCCCTTCTTCAAGGATATATGGGAAATTTTCTTTACTAATTTCTTGTAATATGATGTCCAGGCCTTTTTCTTAATCATAGCTTTTAGGCAGACCAATAATTCTTAAATTATCTCTCCTGGATCTCCTATTTTCCAGACCAGTTGTTTTTTCAATGAGATAGTTCACATTTTCTTCTTTTTTTCTTCTTTTGATTTTCTTTTATTGTTTCTTGATGTCTCATAAAGTCGTTAGCTTCTAGTTTCCCAATTATAATTTTTAAGATATGATTTTCTTCCATCAGTTTTTGAGCCCCCTTTTTAAATTTGGCTCATTTCTTCTTGCATTGCATTCATTTCTCTTCCCCATTTCCCCCTCTGACTCTCTTAGTTGATCTTTGAAATCCTTTTTGAGCTCTTCCAGAATTTGAGTCCATTTTATATTTTTCTTTTGAGCTTTGCTTGTGTTTGCTTTGCTTACACTGTCCCCTTCTATGTTTGTGCCTTGCTCTTTGTTGCCATAAAAATTCTCTATGGTTAGGTGTTTTTTTTTTTAATGTTTGTTTATTTCCCCAACCTTTTTAAAGGTAGGCTCTGTTCTCCAGGAGGTTAGGGCACCCTCTGAAACTTCAGACCTTCCTTAATGCTACCCTTGACCTTATTTCTGGGTTTCTTCAAGTTTCAGTTCTTATGTATGATGGCTCTGAGAGCCCCTTCCCACTGCTGATTCAATTACCCCTGAGACTGCTGATAGCTCAAATTCTAGCCTTAGGTGTGGGTGTAGACTTTTGGTTTCATTCTGGGCTTGATCAGTCAGGCACATAGCAAGCACACAACTGACTGCCCTGACCTGGGTCTTGGCCTTGAACTTTGGCAATCTGTTCCATGTAAATGGGGGTGTACCTGTTTGTACAAAAATATTTTTATCTGTGCTTTTTGTGGGAGCAAAAAATTGGAAACTATGTCCTTCGATTGGGGAATAGCTAAACAAATTGTGGTATATGATAGTTATGGAATGCTATTGAGCCATAAGGAATGATGAACTGTTTGATTTCTACCAAAATTAGAAAAACCTCCATGAACTGATGCCAAGTCAAATAAGCAAAACCAGGAGAACATTATACATGGTAACTGAAACATTGTGGAATGAAAAAGTATAATAGACTTTGCTAAAAGCAATATAATAATCCAGGATAATTCTAAGGGACTTACAAAAAGAATGCTATCCATATCTAGAGAAAGAACTGTTGGAGTAGAAATGTAGATGAAAACATATGATTTACCATTTGTTTATTTAGGTATATGATTTGGGGTTTTAGTTTTATTAGATTACTCTCTTACAAAAATGAATAATATGGAAACAGGTTTTGAATGATAATACATGTATAACTGGTAGAAATGCTTGTCAACTCTAGGAAGGGAGAGGGAGGAGGGGAGGGAAACAACATGAATAATATGCCTTGGAAAACATATGTGTAAATTTGTTCCTGGAATAAAACATAGGGAAAAAATTTTGGTCCATGTGGTGGCTGATGCCAGGTGTTTATGGTTCACAGTAAGTCTGTAATGATGATGAACAGGAACAGTAACCGAACCAGGACTACAGCACAGATGATGTACTGCATGATGATTGCCAATAGCAGCTACCAATTTTCATCTCTAGAAAGGTAGTTAAAGGGTCATTAAAAAAAACAAAAACAAAAACCTATACTTTCTGACTTAGAATCAATACCAATTATTAGTTCCAAAGCAGAAGAGGTTAAGTGACTTGCCCAGGGACACACAGCTAGGAAGTGTCTGAGGACAATTTGAACCCAGGACCTCTCCATCTCCAGACCTGGTGTTTTATCCACTGAGCCATCTAACTGCCCCAATCATTACCCAATTGCACATAGCTCATCTGAATTTCAGGGTTAATGTTGAGAATTATCCAGTACTTAATACTTATTCAGTGGTCCTTGGTCCAACAACCAGGATCTTATCTCAGGGAGCCCTATTAGAAGAGGAATAAGAATATTTTCCTCTTTCAGAGGCTTCTGCTGAGGGATTGTCTTCCTGAAGTTTGATTAAACAGTTTCCTCTCTCTTATCATTAGAAAGCAAAGCACCTCCCGCCAATTCCACATTTAAAAAAAAAAATCTTTCAAGCCCTTCCTGAGAAGTGGTTATCTGATGACCATTGGATATTTCACTAGCAGCAGTGCAGAATCTCTTCTAGATTTTGTTGCTGTTCAATGGTTTCGGTCTTAACTCTATGACCCCATTTACGGTTTTCTTAGCAAAGATACTATAGTGATTTACTATTTCCTTCTCTATCTCATTTTACAAATGAGGAAACTGAGGCAAACATGGTTAAATGACTTTCCCAGGATTACATGGTGTCTGAAGCCTGATATGAACTCAAGAAGATGAGTCTTCCTAATTCCAGATCTAGCACTCTATTCACTGTATGGTGAACCTATGGCACATGTGCCAGAGATGGTATGCATAGACCTCTCTGTGGGCACGCATGCCAAGGACCCAGTGCCCCCTGTCCCTACAGTACAGAGTTTGCCAGAGTTCCTAACTAGAAAGCCAGAGGGAGGCATGGCTGGGTTGCTCCTCTCCCCCTCTCTTCAGTAGGAGTTAGTAAGCAAGTCTTCAAGACAGCATCCTTTGCAGGACAAGATTGCCCTGCAGAATACAATGGCCTCTTAATTATCTTTGGTCTGAGTGAGACAGAAACAACTGATGTCTTTACTATCAGAAGCAACTAATGTCTTTACTATACAAAGTATTTAGGGGATTTGGGGGTGTCTTTTGAGTTTGTCCTTTAAATATGTTCAAAACTGTAATCTAGTGATTTAGGAATAAGTTTTATGAACCCAAGACTATGCTAAAAGCCTCTTCCCTGTTCTATAACTCCCTTTCCCAAGTTTCTTCCGCAAGAAAATCTGGGCTTAATTTGCACTCTTCTTCCCCTCACTTCTTACTAGCCTGTTCAATTTGCCCTCAAAGAGGTGCCTGCAGGAGAACTAGTAAACTAGAAGCTCTGGAAAACACAATAGTGGTTTGTCAATCTCCCAAGCATCCAGATTAAAATCTGACTTCAACCCTAAACCATTTGCTAAAAAGGTTAATTAGAGAATACCTGCTTGATGGGGTGAATGTATCAGGATGATGTCATTTTAATCTGAGGGGTAATATTTTCCCCTCCCCCTCCCTTCTCCCCAAGACAGACTATATCACCTACCCCTGCCCAGCAGTCCAATGAGAGTGCTTTCTCCCTCCCCTGGTGGAGTAAGGGGGGGCAGGGGGCACCCACACTCAGTGGTGGGAGGGGCACAGAATGTGGTTGGGGGTGGAGCCTGGCACTCCATCTCTAAAAGGTTCCCCATCACTGACCTAGGTGCACTGTTCTCTAGCAGTCTCCTTTAAATGTGTAGACTTATAGATCAGGAAGGAACTTTAGAGATCTTCCAGATTAGAACACTCTACTCAAGTGAAAAATCTAGATTTAATTTTACACTGACACTTAACGTCAGGTAGTAGGCAAACCAATTCACATCTCTGAAGCTCAGTTTTCTCATCTATGAAACAGGAAAAAAATACTTGTCTTGTGTGTCTCAAAGAGCTATTGGGAGGGAAAGATTTTACACCTCAGAGAAGTAAGAACTGTGAACTACCAGCCAGCCCAACCCTCTCATTTTATAGAAAAGGAAACAAAGGTCCATAAAAATTAACTTATTGGCTCCTATTTATTCAGTTGATCAGTGATTAAAGTGGGACTAGAACTAGTTCAGTAATTTTTTGGTTATGCTTCCAAGAACTCTGAACCCATTAATGAATTCCTTGAGGGCAGAGTTATCTTTTGACTTTCTTTGTGCCTTGGGTGCCTAGTATAGTGACTGGCACATAGTAGGTACTTACTAAATCCTTATTAGTTCTGAAGAACCAGAATGAAAAAGCTGTCTAGAGGAGTAACTACAAAGTATTTTGAGGAGGGAATGAGCAGTTGACACCGGGTCTGAACCTTAAAGGAAGTTTTGACAAAATGAAATGAAGTAGTGGGAGTGGATTGCACTCTAGGGTTCTTGCAAATGCACAGAAGCAAGAGATAGAATAGCAAGTCTGGGAAGCAACTAGCTTGTTGTTTGTCTAGAACATGAAATATGAGATGACAATAGTGACATGGTGTAGGACCTTAAATGCCAGTTTGTATTTTATTTTAAAGGTGATGGAGAGTCATTGAAATGTTTGAGCAGTAGAAAGGCATCACTGGATTTAGGTCTTAGGAAGATTATTTTGGCAACTGTATGGAGAAATAATTGGAAGAGGGAGAGACTAGAACAAGAAGACTGATTAAGACCTCCAGCCATTCTGGAGGACAATTTGGAACTATGCCCAAAGTGCGATAAAAGACTGTCTGCCCTTTGATCCAGCCATAGCACTGCTGGATTTGTACCCCAAAGAGATAATAAGGAAAAAGACATGTACAAGAATATTCATAGCTGTGCTCTTTGTGGTGGCCAAAAATTGGAAAATTAAGGGATGCCCTTCAATTGGGGAATGGCTGAACAAATTGTGGTCTATGTTGGTGATGGAATACTATTGTGCTAAAAGGAATAATAAAGTGGAGGAACTCCATGGAGACTGGAACAACCTCCAGGAAGTGATGCAGAGTGAGAGGAGCAGAACCAGGAGAACATTGTACACAGAGACTGAAACACTGTGGTACAATCTAATGTAATGGACTTCTCCATTAGTGGCAATGCAGTGACCCTGAACAACTTGGAGGAATCTATGAGAAAAACCACTATCCACAAGCAGAGGACAAACTGTGAGAGTAAAAATACCAAAAAAAAAAACAACTGCTTGAATACATGGATCGAAGGGATATGGTTGGGGATGTAGACGCTAAATGAACATCCAGTGCAAACATCAACAACATGGAAATGGGTTCTGATCAAGGACACAAGTATAATACCCAATAAAATTGTGTGTTGGCTGCGGGAAGGGTAGGTGGAGGGGAGGGAGGGAAATAATGTGATTATTGTAACCAAGGAATAATGTTCTAAATTGACTAAACTAATTTAAATGGAAAAAAAGAAGACCAATTAAGAAACTATTTTAAGAGTACAGGAGAGGGCATGAGTGATTGAACTAGGGGAGTAGACATGTGAGTGGGGAGAAGGGAATGAATTCAAGAGATTCTATGAAGATAGACTTGCTTACTGTCAGGTGGCTAATGACTAGTGGTCAGCTTTGTTCCCTACCATAAGTTTGCTTCTCTCACTGTGAGCTGCCTATTTTGTATTTTAAATTTCATGTCCTGTGGGCATCTCTACTCAGCATCTCCAAAAAAGAACTTATTCTTTCCCCTGAAACCCAGACTTCTGAATATCTCTGTTCCTTTCCAAGGCACTCCTGTCTTCCCAGCAACCCAGGCATGCAAACTTGGTGTCAATCTCAGTAACTCACTCTCACTCATCCCACATAACCAATTGGTTGTAAAATATTATTTTTTCTATGCTCACATATATCATCTTCTCTCAGTTCACTGCTACAGTCCCAGTCCTAGTTTAGGTCATGATCACCTGACCTATTGAAATAGTCTCCTGTTTGGCTTTCTTATTTACAGCCTTTCCGTAATCCAGGCTTATTATCCATACAGCCAGTGAAGTGATTTTCCCAAAGTGCAGGCATTATCATTTCCCTCCCCATCAGTTCCCATTCAGCATATTCCAGTGGTTCCTTGTTACCTCTAGGATAAACTATAAACACCTTTATTTGTCATTTAAAGCTTTTTGAAACCAGGTTTTACTTCTCCAATATTCTTGCACATTACTCTCCTTCATATACGCTAATGATCTAGCCATGCTAGACTACTTGATGTTCTGTACATATGATGTTCTTTGCCTCTCCACACCTCGTCTCATAGTAACTCACTTGAGAGAATTTTTTTCCAGTTCCAAAATCTCCCCTTGTAACACCAGAAACTTTTCCAATCTACAAGAAAACAACTGAGGCAGAGCTCCAAGCCAATATCTATTTATTAGAAGATCCTGACTTCTTCCCAACAAATAGGATGTCAGACCTTATTTTTTTAATGTATTATAGGACTTTCGACTAAGGCTTGTGACATCTGTGGTAGAGGGCCCCTTCAAGTTATGCTGTCAAGTTAGGATTTAACATAAAATATTACAAGGGTATTAAAATTAATTGTGGTTGGACTGATAATATATTAATTAGGTGGCCACCAGGGATTTAATTCTAAATCCCAAAATGAATTACTAAAGTAAATGGAATTTTTGGTACTTTTATTTACAATATTCACAATAGAAGGAAGATATTAAGGAATGAGAGAGAGAGAGCGAAAACTTTGGCTTCTTCTGATACCAGTTAGAATTTCTAAGCCCCAGCCAGGGGAAGAGGGTCTCAAGAAGATAGGCCTTATCTGGAGGCTTCATGCCTCCAGAAAGGCAGGGTCACTAAGTCAGCTTTTCACTCACCAAAGGTGATAGTCTAAAAAGAAGTCTGGGTGTTGGTCTTCCAGTCACTCCTCCATCCTTCACTCCAAGCCCGGGTGACTGACTCTTCGAATGTCTGTCTATCCTTCAGCTCCGAGTGACTGATCCTTCACTCCAAGCACGGGGTGAATGACTGTGTCAATTCGAATAAATGATTCTGCCTTTTGGTCCTCTTTTTAAAGATCTTTTTCTCTTGTGTCACCTCCCCTAAATTTTGCATCTACCAATCACAGCAGACACTTTTCTCCAGGACTGCCCATTCTTTAGTTTTCACCCTCTTTGGTTAGATTTTCTCCAGGACTGTCCATTCTTTATTCTCACCTTCTTTGGTTAGATTATATCTTTTGGGGTTACTTAACACTTCTTTTGTTAAGTTCACCTTTTGTTGTTACTTAACACATTTTTGTGATTAATTCACCTTTTTGTAGTTAAAATCTAAAAATAGATTGTAGCTTAAATTCTAGCTTCACTATAAAGGAAGAGCTAAGTACCTTCATTGTTACAATCAGGAGATTACAATTTTATCTTCACAATAAAGAAAGAGCTAAGTATCTTCATTGTTATAATCAGGAGATAGTTAAATCCAATCTTCACAAAGGAAAAGTCTTATTTTTAGAAAAGCTATTCAATTATGAACTATAATTACGTGCTTCTGATTATTGTTTGTTAATAATAAGTAACTAATTATTATCCCAATGGAATCACATTGAACTAGATAATGCTGATTAGAACAATAATAGGAATAAAATTATTTATTTGAGGTGGATAAAGGTCTATTTAAAATAGAGTAGGGGTCAAATTATTTCTCACACCCATTTGTAATAGTTAAAATTAAATTATGAGGCTGCTAGTATCTTTAATAACTTTATTACATCAAAATAGTAATAGTAAAGAGAGACAAAGGTAGGAAAGAGGTAGAGAGTTGTTTAGCTTACTACTCTATTGGTGGCCATGATGGATTGAAGATCACCACCAACAAGGGTTCCTTCAGCTTCCAAGCTCCAGCCAGAAGAGGTTGAACAGGCTCCTGGTCCGACCTTATAAGCTCTTTTCTCCACCCACTGGCTCTCCCGTGTCACATCTCAGGAACCAATCATAGTTTCTCAATTTTCCTGGCTCCATGGGGGAGGAGGGAGTTGGGCGGCAGTGCCTGTGGGATCAGTTTCCCATCTTGTTGGTTTCAACTTTTTTTCTCTAAGGGTTTGTCTATTCCAGCCCATCTCAGTGGTAAATGACCTCCATGTCACTGATTGATAACATCAAACAAAGTGACATAATGGAGGGAGAAATTCCCTTCCAGCACCTTCTTTCCCAGATCTATTAAAAAGGCAAGAAAAACAAAATCCATTACAAATATGTATAGTCATGTAAAACAGATTCCTACATTATTCATGAATGTCCTAAAAAAGGAAAGAAAAAGAAGAAAATAGACTATTCTGCACTCTGAATCCATTAGCTCTTTATCTAGAGATAAATAGTATGTTTCATCAAAAGTCCTTTGGAATTATGGTTAGGTGTTGAAAACAAATGCATTTAAATCCCACACAGTTCAAACAACCACATCCCAAAGTTCACTCTGGATCTTCTCATGCAGCTTGTGGTCTGTGGAGGCATCAAGGACTTCTCCAAACAGTTCAGTTTCTGGATTTGGAGAGGTATCATGTTTCTTAACCTAAAATTTCTCTCTCAAGGAATTTAAACTTTGCAATTTAAAATAATAATAAATTTTACATTTTTACATACCCCCCCCAAAGAGGGTGATTGAAAAACACAGGGATCATTTGGGATGTGTGGCTGAGTTATGAATCAATTGGCAAGAGAAATAAAAAACATTTTTAAAAATCCAAATAAAAAAAGATAATTTCTGGACAAAATATAGACTATCAAAGTCTTATGTGTAAAATTCCAAGTAAAGGAAAAATAAATCTATAACAGGTCCTTGAATCAGGGCCCAATTAAAATGATCTAAGCAATGATGCATTTACCCAGTCAGTAGCCAGGACTACAGAAAGTTGCCACATTATGAAAGACAGAATAGGGACTAGATTATAGGAGCCAGGTAGGAGCCAAATTTTGGTACTTGCCTGTAAGTATTTTCATGAAGAGTACAGATACAAGGAAGGCCTATGTCTTAACGTACGTTAAGTGTTGCAACCTCGATTCTCACACTAGGTTCAAGTCCTTTGTATTGGCTTAGAAGTGCATCAATCCTACCTGTATTGGTTTCTTCTTTTTTTGACCTGTCTGTACTTTTTTGGCTCAATTCAGGTTTAGCTTTGTGCTTCTTTGGCACTGTGCAATGGCTCTTTTTGTATTATCTTGTCCTGGAATCATACAGAATCATTAAGCAAAGTCCCACAATTTTTTTAAACAATTAGTGATATAGTTTTTACAGTCTCAAACTTTTTGGGTATGTATTGGCATTATGGCAAATATATTTTAAACTTATATTACTGCAAAATTAAAAAAGTTAAAGAAAATCTTAATACTGGTGACATGTGCTTAAAATATAAAAAGGAGAGAAAAAATTAAAAAAACTGAAATAGTATATTGCACACGCAAGCAAAATATAATAATAAAAGATTTTTTAATTTAAAAATATAGCTTATAATCATTGACACACTGTCAGCTAAGGAAATGTAGAATACAAGGTTTCTCACCAAAAATGAGATCCATTTCCTCTTCATACCTGGCCATGATCCACTGTGAGTATGAGCAAATGAATTTTACAAAGTAACAGTTTTTTTAATAAGGAACAGTAGTTCAAAATCCACAAAATTCACAATAGCCCAATCAATTACAATATCAAACAAAAATCACTATCATTTTTTACATGAGTCTGCTGTATGACATTTAAGGAAAATGGATACTTGTCACAAGTTTTCAGGTGTAGCAATGTTTCAACCTTGGCAAACATATTTTTAAACAAAGTAAAACTTATTTGGGTCTAGAACATCATCAAGAAATCTAGATATCATTCTGGTGGAAGTAAAGTGAGATGAAGAGTTTTATAAATGAGAGATGCTCCTCATTTGGGAGTCATCAAGGGCATCAGTGCTCTGGGATAACTTTCCAGATCCTTTGGTATGAGACTGCGATGTCCCATCCATTCACATTTTTATAAATGTGGGAGGTGGGGATTATAATGGTATTTCACTTCAGCTACTAAAATGGACCTTACCTCCTGTTAGGGGCAGACAAAATGATCAGAGTTGTTGGAAAAAATCTAAAAATCATGTCTAAAAGACCCCTTAAAATCAATGTAGGTCATTAAATTTTCCAAAGGTTGTTATACAATTGTAACCAGTTTTCATGAAGTCTATCCATCCCTTAGGTGACAATGTACAAATTCAAAAATAGAAAAGACTATTTTTATATGTGGACTTATTTAGTAATAATATTTGTTCAGTATAGTTATAGGGGGGAAAGCTACAGAATATTACAGTAGTTAAAACCCAGTACATTAAAACAATTCAGTGTAACAGAATAGTATCGAATGCATTAATATATGAACTTAAAACCAACAAAATTAAATTTTAAACAAAACAATCAGTAAAATGCAATAAAATACAGAGGTTTTTATCAAACATTGGAGTCTGAAATGCCTTAAAAATATAACCTACAGTCTCTTTACAGTTTGTTGGGGTTTTTTTTTGTTTGTTTGTTTGTATCCATTTAGATGCCTATTGTCAGAAGGCAGAAGATTGATAAGGAGTAGGCAATGGGGTTCAAGTGACTTGCCCAGGGTCACACAGCCAGGAATCTGTCTGAGGTCAGATTAGAACACAGGACTTACTGTCTCTATGGCTCTCAATCCACTGAGCCACTGAGCTGCCTCCTCATAGTGAGGGTGGAATTTTGGAATCTCAAATTGGGCTAAAGAGTTGCAGGGAGATGAATTTATCCCCTGAATCTCAAGTGAGATAAGTAACAGAATCAGTGCACTCAAAAGACATCCTATGAAATATGCCATGCTTGTAACTTCCTTTTTGGAAAAGTCTCTTCCTTCTCCTCATTCTCCCCCACTGTGGTCCCCTGCCCCCTGCCACATGGAGGCTAATTGTAGCCTAAGGAAAGAACACCCCCATTTTTACCAGCTGGGTTGTGATTCCTGAAGACACAGGAGCAGCTACCAGCAGCCTGGGTCCTAGGGCTGAACCTGGGGCAATGAGCGATCTGGCTTGGAGGCCAGAGTTGCTGGGGCTGGGACTGGAGCCAGGTGGGTTGGGACCAGGAGAGCAATCTGGGTCAAACAGGTCTGGAGTGCATGAATGCAGGCAGGAGTGGATAGCAGGCAAGTAGACAAGCAGGCAACAGGAGCAAGCTGAGTCAAGAGGCTTTGCTGAAAAGCCTTGGAGAAATGTGGCTTAAAAAACATCATCTAGACTATCTCAATTTTTAAAAAATTGAGTTCTCATCCCTTCGTGGTTGCCAAAACTGTAAAAATTAAATTTAGTCTCTAGAAATATTATATTTTAAGAGGTTTATTAAAGATTATTAGAAATCAAGGAATAAATAAAATACAAAATAGAAAAACCTCGTGCCTAGGGCTGATTAGCCCATTCACAGCTTATTTACTATTTATTGCAATGGCCGAGTAGAGAGGCCATGTGTGAGGCAAATAGCTAGTAAAATACTCATTGTGATCTCGCCCAGGTGGAAACTCCAGTGAAATTATGGGGAATTCTGGGAAATGCCAAGGACTTCTGGGAATTGAAGTCTAGGGTTCAAATCTCCATTTTTACACCCTTAACCCTTCTACTTTAGAACTGATGCTTTGTTATTGATTCTAAGACAGAAGGTAAAGATTTTTTTAAAAAAAAATAGACCTTCAAAGTTGATTATCTTTACAATCTTCATACTACTGTATAAATTGATTTCCTGGTTCTGCTTGCTTCACTTTGCATGCAAGCCATCCTAGATTTTTCTGGAACCATTTTCTTCAAAATTTCTTATAACACAATAGTAGGTTTTTTTTAATCACATTCATGTACTCTAAATTGTTTAGCTATTTCCCAACTGAAGGGCTTCCCCCCAGTTTCCCATTTATTTCCATCATGTAAAAACTGTTATAAATTTTTTTATATATGATCTTTTCTCTCCTTTAATTTCTTTGGGAGAATAAATAAAAGTTATGTTACTAGGTCAAAAGATATGTATAGTTTAATAGCTTTTGGGGCAAAGATCCAAACTTCTTTCCAGACTGGTTAGACTAGTTCAAAACTCTACCAATAGTGCATTACTATACCTATTTTATCATATCCCTTCCAGCATTTGTTATTTTCCATTTGGGTGTGAAAATGTCCTAGAATTGTTTTTATTTGCATTTCTCTAATTATTAATTATTTAGAGTATTTTCAAAATATGGCAATTGAATGACAGCAAAGGAAAGTGATAAATGTTGGAGGGGATGTGGCAAAATTGGGACTCTAATACACTGCTGGTGGTGATGGGAATTGGTCCAACCATTCTGGAGGGTAATTTAGAACTATGTGCAAAGGGTTTTAATAGAATACCTACCCTTTGACCCAGCCATAGCACTGCTGGGTTTGTACTCGAAAGAGATAATAAGGCAAAAGACTTGTACAAAAATATTTATAGCTGTGCTCTTTAGGGTGGCAAGAAATTGGAAAATGAGGGGGTGTCCATCAATTGGGGAATGGCTGAACAAATTGTGGTATATGCTGATTATAGAATGTTATTGTGCTGAAAGGAATAATGAACTGGAGGAATTCCATGTGAATGGAGAGATCTCCAGGAATTGATGCAGAGTGAAAGAAGAACCAGGAAAACATTGTACACAGAGACTGATACATTATGGCACAATTGAATGTAATGGACTTTTCTACCAGCAGCAGTTCAATGACCTAGGACAGTCCAGAGGGACTTGTGAGCAAGAATGCTATCCATGTCCAGAGAAAGAACTGTGGAACCAGAAATGAGTAGAAAAATATGTACTCAATAACAGAGTGTTGACATGGGCACTGTACCCCAGAAATCCAGGCGAACTATTGTCAAGGGAACTCCCTTGTTGTTTTCCTGACTCTGAGCCTAAAAACACCCAATGACCCCACCTAGGGTCCTGAGATGACTATCTTCCTTTGATGGTCAGAAAGATGCACCTTCAGACCACACCTTGATCCTATGGGACATCTGTTTGTCCCCTAAAACTAAGGAATCTTTATGTCCCCAGGCAGACCCCAGTATGATCACCCCACCTCATGCCTGAGTGACTAACTGTTGTGAAGAATGTATAAAATCCCCAGAACTGATGTCGTCTGGGGGAACAGCCTCTCCATCCATGCTGTCCCCATGGAGGAACAGCCTTTCCTTTCGTGCTGTCCTCCCAGGGAACTGCTCCCCATCTTGCTGTTCTACCTAGCTATCATCCTGGCCATTCTCAACATTACTTTCTAAATTAATAAATCTCTTTTTGTTTTTAAGCTAAGTTTTGGAGTCATTGCATGCTTGCAAAAGGCATCCTTCCCGAACCCCAAAGGGTATCCTTCCATTCCCATAACAGTGTGATAGGAATGTGATTAGGGTTTTGATGTTAAATGATCATTCTACTACAAATATGAATAATATAGAAATATGTTTTGAATAATGATACATGTATAACCTAGTGGAAGTGCTTGTCAGCTTTGGGACGGGGAAAGGGAGGGATCATGAATCATGTAACCATGGGAAAATATTCTAAATAAAACATTAAAAAAATTTAAAAATATGGCAATTGATAGCTTGAATTTCCTTCTCTGAAAACAGCCTATTTATATTCTTTGATTATTTATTCATTGAGGAATTGCTTTTCTTCTAATAAATTTGACTTGATTCCTTACATGTCTTATAAATGAGATCTTTATTAGAGAAATATGCTGTAAAGATTTTTCCTTGCTTCCTGTTTCTCTTCTAATTTTAGCTGCATTGGTTTGTTTGGGCAAAAACTTTCAACTCAATTTAACCAAAATTATTATTTTACTTCCTGTGAACCTCTCTATCTCTTGTTCAGTCATAAACTCTCTCTCCAATCTATAGATCTGTCAGGTAATTTTTTCTCCCATGTGCTGCTATTTGCCTTTGATGTCTCCCTTCATATCTACTTTATGTATCCACTTTGAACTTATCTTGATATACAATATGTGAAATCTCATAGAAACTGTTGACTGGAAAAAAAAAACAGGGTGCTATTGAAAAATCAGAAAAAACACTCTTAATTAAGGAAAGGGGTACAGTGCTAAATTAGGCTTCCACACAGAGCTGTGGGTCACACACCTACGCACAGTCCAAGAATTGAAATCTGGTTGCTCTGGACACGTACTCCTGGGAATGCCAACCCCAACATACTAGACTGGATGATTCCAAGTTTCCATTAAAGTTGGGAAGCTTAAATACCTTTGTAGTGGAACATGGGGAATGAGGTTGGGAGAGTATAGTTGATTGGCTTTACAATGGTAACAAAGGAAAATGAGGAGTTCCAGACAGGAATAACTATGAGGGGCTGATGCTTTACAATGGACACAAAAGAGAAAGACCCAGCCAAGGGTTGGGCCATCTTGATAAAGGACTTGGGCCTTAAGGAGAGAAACCATTGGGACAAAAGAGATACTTTATATCTGATGGGATTGGTCATCCCCACTTAAACTACTTTAAGGTCTATTGTTAGTCCAAGACTAGTGAAGTTGGACTTTTCCTCAGGGTTCTCCCTCTCATGTGACAAGGTCAGATGTGGGGCTTTCACCTTCAAGCTAAGTAAACTGGGGGTTATTAATTCTTACTAGGTTACAATTTGGGGGACTTCTAGATTCTGTGTTGACACAACTATACTCAGTTTCTACATATAGAAACTATTGCTCTTTTCTGCCAGACTGCTTTCCAGTTTTCTCAGTTTTTGTTGCATGATAAATTCTTGAGTCAATAGTTGGGATTCTTGTGCTTTTCAAACACTAGGTTACTGTCATCCTTTGCTGTCTGTATATTGTGTACCTAACCTGTTTCACTGATTGCCTTTTATTTTTTATGCAGGATCCAATTGTTTTAATGATTACAGCTTTGTAGTATAATTTGAAGTCTGGTTCTGCTAGATTTTCTTCCTCTCCATTTTTTTTTATCACTGATTTCCTTGATGGTGTTGACCTTTTGTTCTTCCAGATGAATTTTGTATTATTTTCCAAGCTCTAGAAAGTAATTTTATAATTTAATTGGTACAGCACTGAATAAATAAATTTAGGCAACATTGCCATTTTTATTACAATATCCTTGACTTGACTGTGTCAACTTGAAATCTGGAGACCTTTGTCTCCAGGCAAGTGACTCTTTGTCCCCAGAAGCCTTTCCCAGAATATCACACCCTCCGCTACTGACTGCACCAAAGAGTCATTTGACTTCAGATTGGGTTTATCTCTCACCTGAAGTGGATTGTCTATTGTCTGATGAAGTGGGACCTTCCCTCAGGGGGAAAACTCTCCTGTGACAAGGTCAAAACCTGAGGTTTCTACCTCCCAACTAAATAAACTGGGGATTTCTAGATTTCCACATTGACAGTTCCATCTATTCCTATGCATTCTATTGTTTTATAAAAGAGCAGTTGTTGCATTTTATTAAGAGTTTTTTTATATCTATTGAAAATGTCATATGATTTTTGTCATTTTCTTTTTAAGCATTTTTTCTTATAGTTTTCCTGATATTGAACCACCTCTGCATTACTAGTATAAATCCAGCCTAAAACTTGTGTATGAGCTCTCCGATATTTTGCCTTAATCTCTTTACTAGTGCCTTAAAATTTTTGTATTGATGTTCATTATGGAAATTGGTCTATAGTTTTCTTTTTAGGTTTTTTGTTGTTTTGCTTTGTTCTTTGTTTAGCTACTGAATCCATATTTATGTTATAAAAGGAAGTTGGTAATACTCCTTTACCTCTTTTTTTTCAAAAAATTTATTTGGTATTGAAATTATTTCTTTGGTATTGAATTAAATGGTTGGTCAATTCATTTAAAAATCCATCTGGGGGACTTCCGGGTAAACAGGGCTGCAATCTAGACGCGAATCGCTTCCTCTCCCCGGCACTGAACGAAATAGACTACCTCAAAAGAGCATAAAAATCACCTTTGGAAGAACAGAGGGACTCTCCAGTACCCCACAGAAATGAAGGTACGTGGGATTTGAACATTGCCACACTATAAGAAGGAGGAAAAGCTTGCACAAAAATGTGAACTGAGCCGCCATCCACATAATTGGCCATATCAACAATCCACATAATAGATCAACATAATGAGATCAACAAGCAAACCAACAAAAATCACATGATTATTTCAATAGACACAGAAAAAGCCTTTGATAAAATACAACATCCATTCCTATTGAAAACACTAGAAAGCATAGGAATAGGAGGGTTGTTCCTAAAAATAATAAATAGTATTTATCTAAAACCATCAACTAATATCATCTGCAATGGGGATAAACTAGATGCATTCCCAATAAGATCAGGAGTGAAACAAGGATGCCCATTATCACCTCTACTATTTGACATTGTACTAGAAACACTAGCAGTAGCAATCAGAGAAGAAAAAGAAATTGAATGCATTAAAATAGGCAAGGAGGAGACCAAGTTATCACTCTTTGTGGATGACATGATGGTCTACTTAAAGAATCCTAGAGATTTAACCAAAAAGCTAATTGAAATAATCAACAACTTTAGCAAAGTTGCAAGATACAAAATAAACCCACATAAATCATCAGCTTTTCTATATATCTCCAACAAAGCTCAGCAGCAAAAACTAGAAAGAGAAATCCCATTCAAAATTACCTTAGACAAAATAAAATACCCAAGAATCTATCTCCCGAGATGAACACAACTACAAAACACTCTCCACACAACTAAAACTAGACTTGAGCAATTGGAAAAACATTAACTGCTCATGGGTAGGACGAGCCAATATAATAAAAATGACCATCCTACCCAAACTTATTTATCTATTTAGTGCCATACCCATTGAACTTCCAAAAATTTTTTTTACTGATTTAGAAAAAACCATAACAAAGTTCATTTGGAAGAACAAAGAATCAAGGATATGCAGGGAAATAATGAAAAAAAATACAAAGGAAGGGGGCCTTGCAGTCCCAGATCTCCGACTATATTATAAAGCAGTGGTCATCAAAACAATTTGGTACTGGCTAAGAGACAGAAAGGAGGATCAGTGGAATAGATTTGGGGTAAGTGACCTCAGCAAGACAGTATATGACAAACCCAAAGATCCCAGCTTTTGGGACAAAAATCCACTATTTCATAAAAACTGCTGGGAAAATTAGAGGACAGTGTGGGAAAGATTAGGTTTAGATCAACACCTCATACATTACACCAAGATAAATTCAAAATGGGTGAATGATTTGAACATAAGGAAGGAAACTATAAGAAAATTAGGCAAACACAGAATAGTATACATGTCAGACCTTTGGGAAGGGAAAGATTTTAAAACCAAGCAAAACTTAGAAAGAGTCACAAAATGTAAAATAAATAATTTCGACTACATCAAATTAAAAAGGTTTTGTACAAACAAAACCAATGTAACCAAAATCAGAAGGAAATCAACAAATTGGGAAACAATCCTCATAAAAACCTCAGACAAAGGTTTAATTACTCAAATTTACAAAGGCTAAATCAATTGTACAAAAAATCAAGCCATTGATAAATGGGCAAGGGACATGAATAGGCCGTTTTCAGATAAAGAAATCAAAACTATTGATAGGCACATGAGAAAGTGCTCTACATCTCTTATAATCAGAGAGATGCAAATTAAAACAACTCTGAGGTATCACCTCACACCTAGTAGATTGGCTTAACATGACAACTATGGAAAGTAATGAATGCTGGAGGGGATGTGGCAAAGTGGGGACATTAATTCATTGCTGGTGGAGTTGTGAATTGATCCAACCATTCTGGAGGGCAATTTGGAACTTTGCCCAAAGGGCAATAAAAGATTGTCTGCCCTTTGATCCAGCTATAGCACTGCTGGGTTTGTACCCCAAAGAGATAATAAGGGAAAAGAATATTCTTGCACAAGAATATTCATAGCTGCGCTCTTTGTGGTGGCCAAAATTGGAAAATGAGGGGATGCCCTTCAGTTGGAGAATGGCTGAACAAATTGTGGTATATGTTGGTGATGGAATATTATTGAGCTCAAAGGAATAATAAATTGTAGGAATTCCATGGAGACTGGAACAACCTCCAGGAAGTAATGTAGAGTGAAAGGAACAGAACCAGGAAAACATTGTACACAGAGACTGATACACTGTGGTATAATCGAACGTGATGGACTTCTCCTTTAGTGTCAATGTAATGTCCCTGAACAATCTGCAGGGATCTAGGAGAAAAAACACTATCCACAAGCAGAGGACAAACTGTGGGAGTAAAAACACTGAGGAAAAGCAACTGCTTGACTACAGGGGTTGAGGGGACATGACTGAGGAGAGACTCTAAATGAACACTCTGGTGCAAATACCAACAACATGGAAATGGTTTCGAATCAAGAACACATGTGATACCCAGTGGAATCACACATCGGCTATGGGATAGGTGGGGGGGAGGAGAGAAAATGATCTTTGTCTCCAATGACAAATGCTCAGAAATGACCAAATAAAATAATGTTAAAAAATAAAAAATAAAAATCCATCTGGGGAGGCAGCTGGGTAGCTCAGTGGATTGAGAGCCAGGCCTAGAGATGGGAAGTCCTAGGTTAAAAACTGACCTCAGACACTTCCCAGTTGTGTGACCCTGCTCAAGCCACTTAACCCCCATTGCCTAGTCCTTACTGCTCTTCTGCCTTTGTTCTGTCCAGTTCTGGTTCATATTCCAAGGAGGAGACACACATGGTAATGCAATACACCAGAGGTACTTTATTCAAGCTATAGCCTGGGTCTCCACAAGCAGTGGAAGACCCTGAGCATTGTATGGGCCTTGTTTATATAGAAGGGCTAGGGGTGGGGGTCAGTCTTGAGAATCAGGCACCAAAAGTGAAGACATCAATCTTAGTCGCAGATGCTTCCTTTTAACATATGGTCTGGCAGGTGACCTAGGTCAGGTCAGTGAAACCTGAAGTTCTGAGATAACATATCCTTATGGTACTACATAAATAAGGACATGTCAATCTTGGTTCTTGAGATAAGGGATCCATTAGGGGGTCATCTGGAGGGCAAGTTCCCATGATATCAGTCTGTTTCTTTACCTTGCAACCAATATAGAGTATTGATTCCAAGATGGAAGGTAAAGGCTTAAATTTTTTTAAAAAATCCATGTGGGACTAGATTTTTATTTTATTATGGAGTGTTCAATTTCTTTTTTAAAGTTAGGGCTACATAAGTATTCGATTTCCTGTTCTATTAATCTAGAAAATTTACATTTTTATAAATATTCATCCATTTCATTTAGATTGTCAGTTTTATTGACATGAAGCTGAGGAAAGTAACTTCTAATAATTGCTTTTATTTATTCCTCATTAGTGATGAATTTCCTTTTTCATTTTTTAGAATGATAATTTTGTTCTCTTATTTCTTTTAAATATCAAATTAGCCCATGACATCTATTTTATTGACCCCCCCCACCAAATAGCTCCTAATCTTATTAATTAATTCAATTTTTTAATTTTCAATTTCATTATTCTCTTCTTTGATATTCAAATTTTCTAGTTTAGGGTCTGATTGTAGTATTTTTTTTTAATTGTTGGTTTGGTTTATTTTTAATTGCATGCCCAACTTGCTGATCTGCTTTCTCTCTTTTTTATTGATATAAAGTACTTAGAGATTTAAGTTTTTTCTTTAAGTTCTACTTTGGCTACATCCCCCAGATTCTGATATTTTGATTCTTTGGTTTGGTAGTTGGTTGTTTTATTGTTGCCATTATTTTTTAATTAAATTATTATTTCTATGATTTGTTCTTCAACCTACCTTTGGTTTTGTATCTACTTAATACAAAATCTTGTTATTGAATATAATTTTTAATGTATTATGGACAGAGAAAGAGGCATTTAATATTTTGGTGTTTCTGCATTTTTGTGAGGTTTTTATGCCCTAATAGAAGGCTGATTTTTGTGGAGGTTCCATAAACAGTTGTGAAAAAAGATACTTTTCTTTCTCTTTCCATTCAATATTCTCCAAAGGCCTAGTATATCTAATTCTGGTAAAATCCTATTCATCGCCTTCAATTCTTTTCTCCAGGATCAAATATGAAATTGTCTACTTGATATTCAAAGCCTTTCATAATTTAACCTTTTCTAGTCTTCTTATGTCTTTCTCTAGAACATATATTCATGAGGCCAGTGACATTGGCCTCCTAGCTGTTCCAAAAATAAGACACTTCATCTCTCAGCTATGGGCATTTTCTCCTCACTCTTGGAATACTCTCTTTCCTTCTCCTACTGACACTCCCAACATTCTTCAAAATCCCAACTAAAATTTTATCTTTTATTGGAAGCTTTCCCCAATTCTTAATTTCAGTGTCTTCCCTTCTTTAATTATCTCCTCTTTATCTTGTATTTAGCTTGTTTTGTATATATTTATTTTCATGTTGTCTCTCCTATTCGATTATAAACACCTTGAAAACAGGAACTATCATGTCTTATTTTGTATTCCTAGCACTGAAAATTATGCTTAACACATGTGTTTTAACAAATATTTATTGATTTATTTCTTATTTTATGATATTTTAAATTTATATCATATAGTAGTTTAAATGTTTACTTCCTTCTGTAACTCATTTAACCTTTCCTTTAAGAATTTAGATGCTATGCCATTTGGGGTATATAAGTTTAGTATTACTATTAATTCATTATCTATGGCACCTTTCAAGCACAATGTCATTTTCATGTTTATCTCTTTGAAATGAGTCTGGTTTTGCTTTTTCTTTGTTTCAGATCATTATTGCTATCCTTGCCTTTTTTACTTCAGTTAAGCAATACAGAAGAGGCAACCATGGCTCAATAGTTAAGAGCATTGGGTCTTCAATCAGGAAGACCTGAGTTCAAATCCAGTCTTAAATACTTCTTAGCTATGTTGACCTAGAGCAAGTCACTACACTCCTGATTGCCTGACAAAAGGATCCACTTGATTCCTTGGAAAAGGAAGTGACAAACCTTTCTAGCATCCTTGCTGTGAATCTTAAAACTACTCAGACTCTACTTCAGAAGATTTGATTAAGCTATTCCCCATTTTTAACAATGGAGGTACTTGATCAGGAATGTATTGAGAACTTTTAAAATTACTCCACCCTACTCAGACAGTGCCTTAGGGGAAGATAAAGTTGCAAACTCCTGACTGAACAATGAAAAGTCCCTAACTCATACCTTATAGTAAAGCTAGAACCTTAAGCCAGGTCTATTTTTAGATCTAATACCAAAAGGTGCTAAGTACCTATAAAGGTTAAATTAATCACTAAAAGGTCAAGCAACTTGAAAAAGACAAGCTTACCAAAAGAGGTGTGAAGTACTCAGAGGATTTAATCTAACTAGAGAAGGTGAGAATAAAAGAAGATGAGAACTAAGAATGGGCAGTCCTGGGAAAAAGCATCTACTGTGATTGGTAGACGTGAAAATTTAGGGGAGGTGACATAAGAGAAAATTTCTTTAAAAGGAAGGGGATTATTGAATTTGAGTAGTTGAAGTTAGTTGAAGCTCGAGTTGAAGTGAGAACTGGAGCTTGCTTGGAGACAATCTTGTGGTAAGTGATAAAGACTGACTAGCTCTCCCTTAGGCTCAGGCCTAGGCCATTTTGGCCTAGGTCCTTTTCTACTGCTTGGCTATTCTCTCTCTCTCTCTCTCTCTCTCTCTCTCTCTCTCTCTCTCTCTCTCTCTCTCTCTCTCTCTCTCTCTCTCTCTCTCTCTCTTCTCTCTCTCTCTCTCTCTCTCTCTCTCTCTCTCTCTCTCTCTCTCTCTCTCTCTCTCTTTCTCTCTCTCTCTTTCTCTCTCTCTCTCTCTCTCTCTCTCTCTCTCTCTCTCTCTCTCTCTCTCTCTCTCTCTTCCTCTCTCTCTCTCTCCTTCCCTTAATTCCTTCATTTATATTAATTAAAATCTCCATAAATCCCAGCTGAATTGGGTATTTTCATATTTTGGGAATTTCCCATGGTGAAGACTTATTTTTTATTTTAACTCAAACACACTAAAAATTATCCTTTACAGTTTGGCCAAAACCTTTACAATTTGGCATTTACAGGTTTTAGTATTCACAGTTTTGGCAACACATTTTGGCGGTCACATTGCCAAGAAAACCTCCATGAATAGCTTTGGTCCATGAAGTCATGAATAGCAAAACTGAGCAACAAGTCCCTTATTTTTAACTCTTGATATAAACACTAAATTAACAAGCACTTATTAAATTCCTATTATGGTCTAGGCATGTGCTAAGCTCTGGAGGTATAATCAAAGATGAAAATGATTCCTGCCCTTCAAGAGCCCAAGATGGGGAAGAGAGCATGCAAATGATTATGTACAAATAAAAAATGTATAGGATGAATTGGAGATAATTATATAGGGAACAGACTAGCATTAAGGGGGATAGGAAAGAGAAAAGTTTCTGGCAGAAGGTGGGATTTTCACTGACATTTAAAAGGAGCCAAGAAGTAGAGGTGAGGGGAAGAGAGTTCCAGGCATGGGGGACAGTTGGTGAAAATTCATGGAGTTAGAAGAGTCTTATTTGAGGAATATTTAAGAGGTTAGTGTCATTGGGGTGCAGAGAATGTGAAGGAGAGTAAGTTATAAGAAGAGTGGAAACATAGAAAGAGGCCAGGTTATGAAGTCTTTTAAAAGCCAAACCATTTTCTATTTGATCTTGGAGATAACAGTAATTTATTGAATAGAGAGCGTGACATCGTCAGTCTACTTTAGAAGGATGAATTTGACAGCTAAGTGGAAACTCAAGTACAATGAGGAGAGACTTCAGGCAGAAGACCAACTAGCAGGCTATTGCAATAGTCTTAAGTGCAAGGTGATGAGGTAGTCAAGGTTACAGCAAAGCCAGAGGACAGAAGTGGCTATGCATGAGGTGAGATTAATGAGTCTTGGCAACAAATTGGATGTGAGGACTGAGGTAGAGTGAAGAGTCAAGGATAAAGCCTACATGGCATTTTTGAGTCACTAAGAAGGATGGTGGTACCCTTGCCAGCAATAATGAAATTAGGAAGAGGGAAGGATTTGAGGGAAAAGAGAAAACATCCATTTTTACACAAATTGAATTTAAAATGTCTATTATAGATCCAAGATAAGAAGAGAGGTTAGGTCTGGACAGACATATCTGAGAAGAATCTAAACAGAGATAAAATCCAATAAATCACCAAAGGAGAAAATTAAGAAAATGAAGCAAGGAGGCTCCAGGATGGAATCCTGGTGATACTCACACTTAGAGGGAGAATCAACAAAAAATACCAAAAAGGAAAGGTAGGAGGAGAAATAGAAAGGAGTAGGAACATAGAACCCAAGAAAGGAAGTAGGCAACAGTACTTTTGCACCAGATTTGAGGTTCTAGTTCAATGGAACCAAGAATAATACATTACTTTTTTTCTGTCTCCACAATAACACCTAGACAGCAGATACTGACTACTTCTGAGTATTACTGCATATTCACATGGTTGAGATGACGGAGACCTCGTTTGTAGGTGCTCCATCCTGGAATTTTTTTAAACCATCCCAAGTTTATTTTCAACAATAACAACAACAAAAACCCCAACAGAAACACTTCAGCAGGTACACAAAACAATAGAATTTCTCCTCAGATCATACATTCACAAGGAAGAAGCTTGACAATGACAATGCCTTTGGTAATTTTTTTTTTTTGGTAATAGTATCACTTCACAGTGTAAACAAGTGCTATTGTGTTCTCTTTTCACAGATTCAAGAGGAAAGGAAGGCACAACTTGGCTAAAAGATCATATACAAGAATAATCAGATATCCAACCCAGTTTATAAAAATGATTAGCAATTTTGATCCACATTCCATTTCAGGTCCTTCCACAGTTAAGGGGAGAAAAACTAAATGATTTCCCCTAACCCAAGTCAGGGTCTCCTTTCTTCCTTCCCCCTAGAGTCACTTTATAGCCATGTTTAATCTTTAACTTTACATTTTATTACACAAACCAGATACAAGAGGAATGAAAGTCATCCAAGTTCAACTGCTCCCACTAATATATCAAATTATTTATTAGTGCATGGGAATAAATTTGTCACCTGTTGTCCACAAGGTCCCCTTCTCCTACAAGTGGCTCCAGCTCTGGGCTTAAATGAATTGTATTCATTTCCAGGAAAGTCTGACTCAAAAGAGAGAGACTTGCAACAGAGTTACACAGCTAGTGAATGTCTGAGGCTATATTGGCACCTAGGTCTTTGTAGGTAATATTTATTGGGAAAGGAAAATGGGATTGGAAAAATGGGGAATAAATGGGAGGTTTGTATGAGGTATGGAGGAGGTTGAGGGGAGAGAGGGAATATTGCTTGGTGAGTCAAGGGAGGGAGATGCCCCCTGCTGAGAGGAAACAGCAGGGGTCCGATAAGGTCTGTTTTGTCTAATGAATGACTGAACTGAAGTTCAGCTCCCTCTATGACCAGAAAAGATAGTCCACTTATCTGACTGCCGATTCAAATAATATAAAGTTCAACAACCAGTTGGTTATTAATAACCAGTTGGAATTGGAGTTCTTTCCTCAGATTCAGAGTTGAGGGCAGGCCAGAGGCTGGTGGAGGGTTCTCCCACTCCCCTCTACTCTATATTAGTCCAGTTTTGTCTTTTTTAGAATCTTAGCAGTAGACAGGAAGCAAACAAGAACAGTTCTAACTTTCAGAAGAGATTGGGCTTGAATCTTCAGGCTGAACGAAGAAAGGTGGCACACCACACCAGACTGGACTGAACAAGCTCCTCTCCTCCAACACCCGGAAGCAAGTCCCCCCGGCAGGAAGGAAGTACTAGTCACAAGACCCCTTCCCCCACAAACAGTCAGTCTTGTTTCCTTTCCACAATGTCCGAGGCTATATTGGCACCTAGGTCTTTCTAACCGTAGTCTAGTGCTCTACCCAATGTGTCACCCAATTGCTTTATTTACAAGCTAGTCCCAACTTACATTTCTAGCCTCATTGTATGCTATTCTTCCTCTCACATTCTGCTACCCAATCAAACTGGTCTTTTCTATTCCTCATACACTATAGTTCATCTCCCATATTCATGCCTTTTGTGAAGATAGGATTAACTCTCCCCTTCTCTATTTTTAACTAATCAAATAAAGAACTTAAAGTGCCCCTACTTACCATTAAGTATGAGTTCAGAAGTCACTTACTAGAGTGACAACTCCAAAGTGTAGTGATTAAAATAGTGGGAGTTATAAACTGTGGCAGATAAGAGTGTTTGGCTTAAATTGTGACTGCAGAAATATAGTTTCAAGACAGTGTCTTGTTTTAAATCAAAATATAAAGTGGTCACCAGGGAAAAATTCCCAAATATGAAATATACCCAAGTCAGCTGGGTTTTATAGAGATTTTAATTAATACAAATGAGGAATAAGAGAGAGAGAGACAGAGAGACAGAGACAGAGAGACAGAGAGAGAGAAAGGGAATAAATGAGAAAAAGGGAATAAACCAGCCTAGGCCAGCATGAGCCAGCCTAGGCTGAAACCCTAAGAGAGAGATCAGTCAGTCTTTTATCCACTCACCACAAGATTTGTCCAAGCAAGATTCTAGTGTTCAGAGAGATACCAGCTGCCTCCTCCAATTTAGCTTTTCCCAGCTGACTGTCCTGAGCCCTCTTTACCTGCTTTTAAAGGGAATTTTCTCCTATGTCACCTCCCCTAAGTTCTCACATCTACCAATCACAGTAGATGTTTTCCAAAGGACAGACCATTCTTAATTCACACCTAAGTCGACTTAAACTTTTGATTAAGTTCACACCTGAAAAAACCTCTGAGTAAGTTCTCACCTCTTTGCTCCTTGTAAATTCAAAGTTGCCTGACCTTTATAGGTACTTAGCACCCTTTTGTATTAGATCTAAAAATAGGCACTGCTCAAGAACTTTTGCCTTACTATAAGTATGGGTTTAAGTATTTTTCATTGTTCAGCAAGGAGTTTCTTCCCCTAAAGCATGCTTAAGTAGGGGTGGAGTAGAGGTCTCACATTCCTGATCTAAGTCCCTTCATTGTTTAAATGGGGAATGGTCTTAACCAAACTTTATGAAGTAGGGTCTGAGAATTTTTTAAGGTTCACAAAAGGCCACTTGGGCAGTTCTAGGAAAACTGAAAGACTGCCATTGTTTTTTGTGAAGAAGGGCAAGTGACAGGAAGTGACATGGAAGAAGGGAGTATAAAAAGAGACCAACATGGTCTAGCATTCATTCCCTTCCTGGCATTTGGAGAGATTGTTCTGGAGATCCCTGCTTTGGCTTGAAGGAGACCTTTTCCCTGGATCCTTCATCAGCTTGCTGAGTGAGTGGAACTCTGGCTGAAGACATCATGGGGACTTCTGGCTGAGGATTATTAGAAAATTCACATAGTTTTTTAAAAATATTTTTAGAGGTTTATTGAAGATTAAAGAATTTAAGAATATACAAGTAAGAGAAGCATGTGCTAGGTGGGCCAAGAGGCCCATTCAATTTTCACTCACATCATGAGACACATCTGCTCGGGAGCAGAAGTAGGAAAGAGACCCTCAATATGTGGGGAACTCCTTTAAATAATGATCTGTGATCTTGCCCAGGTGAGAATTCAGTGCGAATACAAAGCATTCTGGGAAGTGAGGAAGGACTTCTGGGGACTGGAGTCCTGGATTCAAGTCTCCATTTTTACATTTCTCCGTGTGACCATTTGGAAAAAAAATAAATTTTTCCCAAAGGATCATGAAAACATAATCAACTTAAAGATTACAATAATTTGAGGATAAGTGAGAAAAAAAAATAATTGCTGGAACACATCGACAAAAAGCCAGTTAGGGGGTAGTCCACTTTGGCATGAAACTTATACATTCAAATAAATGTTTAATAAACCACACCCAAAGTTCATTCTTGTGCAGCTTTTGGTCTGGAGGCGTCTTCATGGTGTCTTCTCAAACAGTTCAGTTTCTGAACCCCCTGTGGGGCTGAGCCTCACTTTACCAGAGAAGGACTGGTTGGCTTGTTAAAATAGATCTCTTTAGCTACATTTTTTCCACTTTCACTCTTTCCATCTCTTTGTAAATAAAGCTGCTAAAAGTCATTTTGACTTAAGCTGTAATATTTTAAATTTAGCAACCACAATATTAATTTATAACTGTCATATTTAGCATAAAACCTAAATTTAAACTTACACTTCACATGACTGTACATTATGCTTTGAATGCCCTGTCTCCTCACTTCCACCTCCCAGAATTTCTCTTCAAGATGTAGTTCAAATGCTACTTTCTACATGAAACCTTCCCTGATCTCCCCAATTGCTAGTGCCCTCCCTCCCTAACAATCTTGTATTTAATTACTTTGTATTTATTTGATTTGTACTCTCTTTATATTTATTCTGCATATATAGACACACATATACAGATACTAGCTATCTTCCCTATTAGTCTGTATGTTCCTTGAAGCCTGAGATTGTTTCATTCTTCATCATTGTCCCCAGAGCCTAGGAGAATCCCTGGAATGTACTTGATAGATGTTGATTAATTTATTAATAGATAAATGACTTCTTAAAATCTCTTCCAATTCTAGAACTATGACCCTCTGATCTATAAAATAAGACAGCTACATGACCAAGTATATAGAAAAATGTGCTATAATAATAAAAAAAAACTTACCTTTCATCTTAGAATCAATACTAAGTATTGGTTCCCAGGCAGAAGAGCAGTAAAGGCTAGGCAATTGGGATCAAGTGACTTGCCCAGGGTCACAGGGTTGGGAAGTGTCTGAGGATTTAAACCCAGGACCACTTGTTTCCTTTCTTCCTTCCTAATAGATGTGACCTGCAGCTCTCACAATAAAGTCCGTTTGCTCAGAAGATCTGTTCTTGTCTTTTCTTTGGACATAAAGTAAGTAGGGCTGGCAAGCTAGTGTGAAATCATAAAAGCTGGAGATCAACAAAATGATGAAGTTCCTAACTATGAAAATAAAAATATAAAACATTCCTTAGAATAAATGTATTATTTTTAGTTCCATTGAACTAGGCCCTCTAATAAGGCGTAAAAACACAGTTGTCTACTTTTTTCTTGGTTTCCACATTACTGCTCCTTTCTACTCTCTTCCTACCTTTCTGACCATTCCTTTTTAGTCTTCTTTGTTAATTTTCCCTCTAAATGTGAGCATCACTAAGGATTACATTCTGGGACCTCCTCACTTCTTTTTCTATACGTTTTCCTTTGGTGATCTCATGGATTTTGTCAAAAGGATAAAGGACTGGGGATAGGGAGGGACCATATGAGGGGGAAGGTAAAAATCCAAGGCTCTCTACTCTCCGTGCAATATGGGTTGGCTAGTTTTCCTCTCAAAGATAAATAAAGCTTCCCTAGGGACTTGGTAGCCAATTCCTTTGACTTGGCTTTTTGGTCACTGAAGGACATAAAAAAGCCCTTATTTATAGAATCAGAGATCTTCAGACAGGAGATATATGAAGACCACAAGCACCTACACCTTGCCCTGTTGACTGGATGTTTCCATGTTAAAATGAGGAGAGGGCACTTAAGTGTTGGAGCATCCTTGTTGAGTATCTTTTCTACGTTAGGGAGAAGTAAACCTCTCTTGGTTGATTGTTCAATGACTTATAATTGCCTCATTTCATCCTAACATCAAACTTGAAGTAGCAGAGTGCTAACCTGAGGGACCCGTCTCTAACAAGGAACTCAGAAATCTTATATTCAACTTCCCTCATTTTATAAATGAAAAGATCAGGACCCAGAGACTTGAAGTGACCTACTTGAAGATCATACAAAATATTAGTTTTGACCTGCCTAGGAGAATTGGATTAGTTTGTTCAGCAAAATGAATCAAATATATGGGAGTCCATACACAGAACCAAACAAACTCTTTATTTCATTCATATTAAATAGAATAAAAACATTTCCTCCAAAAATTACAAGTTAAAGATAATTTTACAGAGAGAACATTTAAAATAAAATTGTGGTAATTAAAAATACCAACATGGAAACAGCAAGAAAAAGAGCAATGAAACAAACAAAAAATAAAAACTCCACAAGAATGGAATTTCCTTGAGTTCTAGAAAAGTTGTCTTTCCTTTCTACCTCAGTAGAAACTTCACAGAGAAACTGTTAAGATAAGGCCACGTAGCAACATATAGTTGTATCAACTAAGGAAATGAATATCACTCATAGAAGAAATCATATTCCAAGAAGATGACCAAAAGGATGGAGAAAGTTTCTAGGTCTTTTGTATTTCTTTGAAGTCTTACTGACAAGGCAAACTTCTGAGATTAACAAGACCTCTTACTTATGTGGATTCTGATTTAACTAAGATCTAAGATGCTTAGATTTAAAAATATGTATTATTATCATTTGTTGTGTTCAGGTGTAAGTACTCCAGGGAGCCTTTTTTATAGCTGGCCACACGCCTTGGTTTCTGGTTTGCTAAACCTTGGGCCTGCCTCTTCTGCAAAGATTCAACGATCATGTTGGAAAATTCTGCCTGTAGATGCTGCTGATTCTCACTGAAAAGAAGGAAAAGATTGAAACATTAATTCATATATAGGATTCCTCTGCTCCAAGATTGTCTTGGGTCCCTATAAATTATAAATTCATATATTTATATAAAATTATAATCTTATAAATTGAGTTTCATAGCCAATGATCAGGACCACTCTTGAGTATAAAATATGGATTACTTTATGTTTGTATAATGCTTTTCTGTTTATAAGAGGTTTCCACACACATTGGTTTATTTGAATAGAAACAACTCTGGGTAGAAATAGATTTGATTGCATCTTGGTAGGAATAGAAATTAAATTGAATGGGGAAGCTAAATAGTCCAGTGGATGGAGAGCCAGGCTGGAGAGGGGAGGTCCTGGGTTCAAATCTAGCCTCAGACACTTCCTAGTTGTGTGAGCTAGAGCAAGTCACAACCTCAGTTGCCTAGCCCTTCCTGCTCTTCTGCTTTGCCACCTTTACTTAGGATTCTAAAACAGAAGGAAAAGGTTTAAAACCATAACCACCACAAGTTGAAATGTTTTTGGATATGTTAATGCTGGAAGGGCTATAACACCATGTCCTTTTCCTGGCTCTGCTCCTTTCTCTGTGGAGTTCTCCATCACTCCCCAGCAACTTTTTCACCCTGGAAACTTCCTCTGGTGTGAGAGCCCTCTCTTCCAATTGAGGAGCTCATCCAGGGAGCTCCATTTTGAGGAAGTGCCTAGGTCAGCCATACTCACTCCTCACTCCCCTCTCAACTCTACTCCTGCATTTCTTGACTTCTCCTGTTAGGGTCCAGGTTTTTGCCCACCACCACAGAAGACCAAAAGACAATGCAATTAGCAGGAGAGTCGTTTATTGAACTGGTGTGCACCAGCAGCACACACCAGGGGAGCCCTGCCATAGAGTTCCAATTGTAGTCTAGGGATGCTAGGATATATATACTCTCCAGCATGCATGGCCCCCCAGTCCTTATCTGGTATATACCATTGTTGGAATGTTTGCCAGCATTTATGGTCCCTAAGCTCTTATCTGGGACTTACTGCTGCTGGGACCTTTGACATATTAACTTCCAAGGTCCAGCAGTTCCTGCTCCCTCATTCCACCATACCCCTCCATTGGTACCTTGTCATCCTTCGCCTGCCATTTGTCTCAATCGGGGTAGGAATGATCTTTCTTTTTTGAATTTATTTGTATTCCAAATTCCTAGCACTCAACAAATACTTATTGATTTTGAAGTAGTTCAGTGAATCTCAAGAGCCCTGGAAATCATGCCTAAAGAACAGATATTTCTAAGTAGTGCAGGTTATTCATGGGGAAGAATCAGAGTAAAGAAGGTGTGATACAGTTCTGGGTCATTCCAGATGAAGGGAAGTCTTCTTGGTACCCCCATCAAAGAAGATGGTAGGCTCTCAGTAGAGGGCTTTAAAGGGGTCAGAATTTTGGTATTATTCCCTTGATGACCTTCCATAGTAGAAGGAAGAGGCTTTGGCTGGTACTCCTAAGAACCCTAAAAGAACCTTCATAACAGTATGAAGGATGTCCATTCTAGACCTTGGGATATATTGTGTGAATGAGGACTGTGCCTTCTTAGACGTTTTAATTCCAATGGTTCAGACCTATGATAGGGACCAGTGACAGTGTCTGACCTGGTGTTTTTGGTGCTTGTTATCCCTGTCATCACAGATAATTTATGCCATATTTTAATGAAATATCCTGACATTATTTCCCCAAAGCTTTAAACTGATTGTTTTTTATTGTTTTATATTTTTAGTGGTTCATCCCCCCTCCCCCTCACTGATAGCTATCATCTCACATCTCTCCGGTCTTCTTTTGTGCCTTGAGAAGGTCATACATAATTGGTACTTCCATTTCCTTGCTTCTCATTCTCTTCTTAAATAAAATCTCTACAGTTTGAATTCGGATCTCATTATTCAACTGGTCCCAGACACTTATTAGATGAATGACTCCTGGCAAACCACTTAACCCTCTTTGTTTCAGTTTCTTCATCTGTAAAATGAGCTGGGAGAAGGAACTGGCAAACATATCTCTGCTAAGAAAACCCCAAATGAGGGTCACAAAGAACCAGATATGACTGAAAATGACTAAACTACAATAAAATAGTTTAATAGTTATTTATATATTGTCTTCCTCCATTAGATTGTAAGATCCTTGACAACAGGGAATGTTCTTTGTCTTTCTTTGTATTCTCATCACTTAGCACAGTGTCTGGCATATCATAGGTACTTAAAAATGCTTGTTTGTTGACTGACTCACAAACCTGGAACTTGTTGGTCAAAGACAAATTTAGGCTTAGTCCACAATAATAAGACTCCAAGAGTTTGAGTTGATCTCATGGCTCCACTGGTCAGAGATTACAGAGCTATTCTCAGTGCAAGTACAAAAGTTTGTTTTAACCTTTGGTCCCTATCAGAGTTGACTATGTTTAGAAGTTTAAAAGTATTTTTTTTGTCTTTGTTGCAGGTCAAGGAAAAACTTATCTGAATATTTGCTGTAGTCTTGGTCAGTTTCCAGACTACGGAGAAACCTCGAGATCCTGCGATGCTGAGTATCTATGAACTACAGACATTGTAGCTTCAATTCTAAACATATTCATGCACTCCCAAAATATCAGCGACCTCAGCGTCTAGGCTCTGCTTATGATGACTAGGTGAATGGCTTTTCTAGATAGCTTAGGCAGTCCCCAACATAGCAAGGCCGAAAACCTGCTGACCTCCCAGGTAATCTTGCCATTTGCATTGTAGTTATAAAAAATTATTTCCACAAGTGACCCTAGCTAGGGTAGGAGGGATCTGAAGATTCAAGGATGGAGCATATACATCTTGAAGAGACAGAAGCAGAGCTCTTATTCCTTAATTAGCTGGATTTTTCTCCAAGAATAGAGATAGAAACTAGCTTCACAACTCTGGTGGCAAATTAAAAGTTGGCTTATCTCCATTTTTTTGTCTCATTGGAATATAGAAAGGAATATTGTATTATATAGTGTATGTGTGTGTGTGTGTGTGTGTGTGTGTGTGTGTGTATACTATACATCCTAGCCTTTCTGGGGGGTCTGTAACCTAAACAGACCCCCCAGAAAGGCTAGGAATCAAAATTTGTGTAGTCTACTCATGTATAGCTTCTTAATTATCAGCTTATGATAATTACATATATCAGATGTATTATTTTCATACACACAGGATTTATCAAAGGTTACATTTCATATGCACAATGAAGTCCAGAGGAACATTTCTCAAAGTATGGGCTAAGGACCCTTGAGGGCCTCCAAGAAACTTTTACTTCTGACCTATGAGATCACAATTTAAAAAAATAATTTTTGGAAAATATAGCTCATGCAAAACATAATTTATGTAAAGATGTAATCAAATTTATTATTTTTTTTAATTATTTAAGAGATTTTTTCAAATTTAACAGTTTTAATTTCAAATATAATAAACATCGCTAAATACAACATATGTAAAGAAAATCTCTTTAGGATCCTCAGTAATTTTTAAGATTATAAATGGTTTCTGAAAACAAAAGTTTGAATGTTTGAAAACTGCCTGTCTAGATAAGACAACCAAGAAGGTCAATTTCCCTTTCTTTCTGTACCCCCATTCCCCATTCTATAACTTACACGGAAGGTGGTGTCGGCAAAGTATACTCCTGCTCTTTAACACCCGTAAGCCAATAGGTGGTCTCAGTTCCTCTTCCCTAATGAGACAGAAAAAACCCCACACATTATAGTAGTGGAATAAAGGAATTCATAGACATCTTCACAGATTTCTCTGAACCTGTCTTTTTTGTCATTTCTACTAGCACAATAGCATTTGTCCAACAATTCATCAATTGGTAGGCACCTTCACCTCTTAGTTTCCATTTCTTTGTTGCCACATAAAGAGTTGCTCTAAAATTTTTAATGGTACAAAGGGGTCCTTTTCCTCTTTATTTGATCTCCTTGGGGTTTAGGTGTAGTTGAAGTATAGTTGGGTCAAAAAGTATGCATAGCTTAGAGACTTTGGGGTCAGTTCCAAATTGTTTTCTAGAATGACTATTCTAATTTACAACTCCATCAATAGTGTGTTAATGTGCCCAAGGGATTATTTTCAAAAAGTAGACAATAACAAAATTTATTTGCAAGAATAGGTTTAAATAGAATCTCAAGGAAAATAATTAAAGGGGAAAAAAAAGAGAAAGGACAAGGCAGTAACAGTTCTAGATCTCATACTATACCAAGAAGCAGTAGTTGTCAAAATTATTTGGTACTAATTAAAAAGTAGAAAAGAAGATGAGCAAGGACTAGAATAAGTGAATTCAGTAGCTGTTTTTGATAAACCCAAGAATGTTAACTATTTGGAGAAGAACTCCTTGTTTGACTGGAATTTCTGGGGAAACTGGAAAGCAGATTGACAAACAATAGGCTAATCCACTGATGGATTTAGAGTTAGATTAGACCTTAGGGGTTGTTGAATCTAACCCCCTCAACTGGGGCTCAGAGAAGCAAAGTAGCATTCATAAAATCCTACAAATAGGTGGCAGAGCTGGGATTCACAATTCTTAAACTCCAAATTTGGCTCTTTTTCCACTTTACTACCCAGGTGCTACCGGCTTAGACTAAACTTTTATGCTATTCAAGGTGTTCCAAAAGTCTTAGTGCTATTTTGAGCTTCAATAGTTTAAAGCAATTAGAGTAACTACTATGATACCACTGCTAGGCGTATACCTCAAGGAAATTAAAGACAGAAAGAAAGGGCATCCTCTCTCTGTCTCTGTCTGTCTATTTATCTGTGTGTGTGTGTGTGTGTGTGTCTCATCCATCCATGAAAACATTCATAGCAGTACTTTTTATGGACATAAAGTAATGGAAACAAAGCAGAGATCTATTGATAGGGCTATTTTAAGAAAGCTGTAACTTCAGGGGTATTCTAAAAACCAACTCATACTCCTGAATAAGCCAACTGTTAAATTTCCATTGTGTGAGTTTGCACTACAGAAATCTACAAATGTTACAAAACAGAGCTTGATTTATTATTTTGTTGATTGTCTAGATATATGAAAATAATGGAGAAAATGTTAATAATACAGGTTAAAATAAAAAGTATGTAATATATACATTTGGAGGGGGCTGATTGTAAAACATTTACCAGCACACCCCTGAATCGTTTTCAGGAATAAAGTGAGAGCTATTCAATATTTTATGCTACCCTGATCAAATTATATCTGATGTATTATATTTTTAAAAGATATTGACATGTTAGAGATCATTCAGAGAAAAAACAAACAAAAATGATTAGGATGATAAAGGATAGAAAAGTGCCTTAAGTCCATGACACATGAAAACTAGTTGAAGGAATCAGAGCTGTTTACCCTGGAGAAGAGAAAACATAGAAACAAGATGACAGGTATCATCAAATATTTGAAAGCCTAGCTTAATGAATAGGGATAAGATTTGTTTTACTTGGCCCCAGAGAACAAAATCAGAATCATAGAATTTCACAATTGTAAAGGACCTTCTAGTATGCCATTAGGACATTAGAGGGGTGTTTTGGATTATTCTGGAAGGAGTAGCATCTCTGGTGTGAGGACTTACTGAGCCCTTTTCAGGGCTTCTCATCCAACGTTAGACATGATTCATGTGTTGGTTGCTTCTGTTGAATTATATTTTTTTGAAGGATCTTTTAGATATGGGATTACTGGTTCAAGAAATTCAGAAATGAATGTGCTATAAAAACACAAGGTATTAATATAACTCTTTAAAAGATACATAATAGCAGAAGAATTCTGACATGATTTTATATGAAAGGCAGGAAGTGAGGAAACAGAAGTATATAACTAATTGATTAAAACCTGATTCACTAACCTTACTTGTTTGTTACTTGTTCAAACTCCCTCCCTTACCCCAGGAACCACACGTGTGCACGCACACACACACACACCCAGGGGTATACTGGAAACAATAGCATTATGAAACAAGTTGTTAAATTTTCAGCATGAGCTAACACCTTATAAATTGACAAATAAATCAGGGCTTGGTTTATATTTTGTTGAGAAAGTGATGGAGAAAATGTAAATAATGTAGATGAAATTATTTTTGAATAGCTAATTGTTATATATTTATCAATATACTCCAGTGCTTCTCTCCAGATGTAGCTCCCCTGAATGAAAAGGCAAAGAGAAGGGTATTGATATGTATGTAAGGAAAATTTATGTGAAAACAATAGATCCATTTCTTTAGGCCTTGAATACAGAAGAGGAAAAAAAGACTTTTTTAGTGTCAAAACCAAATCTGAGATCATTTACTTGAAACAAAATTAATATATTGATATTTCTCACATGAATTATAAATCAATGAGGACTATGCAGAAAGGAGAATTAGAACAATGTTGTGAGATTCTATCTCTACCTTCTTCAACTTTGTTGAACATTTCTAAGCATAATTACACTAAATAAAAGTAGTGGTTGGTGTTTCTATATATCTGTTACCTTTAAGTAGGTTTCTCCTCTCACTTCATACAAGAACTGGCATTCAGTCCTCTTCAGAATGGCAATAGTGGATCCACTCACATGAATCCTCAAAGCTAGAAAGGAAAAGCAAAATTGAATTACTTCCATTCAGAATCCACTTTCATAGTCACAAGTGTTCTCACTTATTCTACCACTCTTTTTCAACTGTTATTATTTTGGTATCCTCCTAAAAAGAGACTTTGTGTGACCTACTTAAAGCATTTCCTTTCACGTGGAAGGACAGATGATTTTCATTATTCTGTAGACTGTTTCCTAATTAGCCTCATAGATCTTTGCATGTTTGTCTACAGTAGCAGTAGATGTGTCCTAGCTTGGGGCAGGGAACTTGGGATTTTGGCCTTGTTTGCATGATGATGTAAAGTCAAGAAGCACCACTAGGATGGTGGCCATATGAGTGAAGAGGACAAGTATGAGAGATATAAATGTAGAACTAGTGAGATTTAGCAATATATTGGCTATGTGGGATGAGAGAATAAGAAGAGTCAAAGATGACTCCAAATTTACAAACTTCAGTGTCTAGGAGGAAAATGATACCCTCAGTAAAAAGAAGGAAATTTAAAATAAGGGCAAATCTATAGAAAAAGATAAAAATTTCAGTTTTGCACATAATTCATTTGAGATGTTTATAGGATATACAAGAGAGGATATTTAATAGTCAACTAATGATATGTGATTGGAGGGAGTTCAATTTTCTTGTAATAATTCACCCATATGAGAAACTAAAAGAAGAAGCTAGAGCTCCAAGTAAGTTGGAAATCTCTACTACATACATTGCATCACAAATACTCAACCAAAGCATAAAACCAGTATTTCCCAAATTAACCTCATATATAACCCACAAAAAGATGTTAGCCTAAATCCTATTTGGCTTATCCAACTTTTTATGAGTCTCCTCTACACTCATGAAGACCACTTCTTTCCTTCTATTGTATCCATCTATTGTAATTATAGTATTTTGGAATCATACATTAAGAGCTGGAAGGGATTACAGTGGTCATTCAATTCAAACCTTTTATTTTATAGATGAGGAAATTGAGGCCCAGAAAAGGTTCAGTGACTTACCCAAAAATATACACAAATTAAATAGAAGACTGGTCATTTAAACCTAGGTCTTCTGATTTTAATTCATGTCTTACCACTCTATCATGACTGTCTTTCATAATCCTCAATAACAAACATTTGCTGGGTTTCTACCATGTGTAAGTGATTGTTCTAACATTCTTCTCATTATGAGGCTGCAGCAATATAGACTCCATACTGAAGAACTTGGGAATTCTAAGTTTTACTCTTCCTGGTCCCTACTGTACACAGAGTTTTATAGTTACTGCTTCTGTGAAAGTTCCCTGAAGGCACTATACCTTCAAAATCTTTATTCCTCTTGTTAAGGAGACTCTATTCTTCTTTTTTTATTGAAATTTTTATTTAATTAATTAATTTAGAATATTTTTTCCATAGTTACATGATTCATGTTCTTTCGCTCCCCTCCTACTCCCCCTTGTAGCCAACACACAATTCCACTGGGTTTTACATGTATCATTGATCAAGAACTATTTCCCTATTATTGATAATTGCACTAGGGTAATTGTTTAGACTCTATTCCTCTTGAGGACATGGTAGTTAGAAGATCCAATGATGTGATGAGCCCTGCTTATGAGAATTAATCTTTCAGTGTGAGCATATACACTTGAGAAAGACAAACATTATGTCAGGGCTTGACTTATTGTTTGGTTAATTCATTTTGTTGACTGAAATTCAAGAAAGTGATAGACAAAGTTTTAATAACACAGTTTAAACTTAAAAGTATGTCATGTGCAATTTTTTTTTTCTGGAGAGTTGGTTGTTAAACATTTACCAAGAAAACACTGGGAGAATTCCACATTCCTCTCCTACCCTTACTTCATCCTCAACAGATTCCACTAAAACAGCTGCTACCAAAATCTTAGTTCTTCCACTCCCTTTGCCATTGGAGCACCAAGCCCTTTCTTAAGAAACCACTGGAGCTCTCCTCCCTACCCACAACTTCCAGATCCCACTGTCTCCTACTTGACCAAACATCTCCATGACTCCAAGAGGCTATCTCTTCAACCCAATATTTTCAAAAGAACCAGATCAGTGGAAGCAAGGGAAAAGAGTAGGGATACTCATAGTGTATAGGGATGGGAAGGTGGGGAGGAGTTTGTGACTTTGAGAGTGGGAAATGGTAGGTGTGTTCCTTGTATTCCTAGTGGGAATCTGGAAAGTGTTTCTCCTTAGCAATGATGTTATAAATGTTAGAATAATTCTACAGAACAACAGAATTCATGTATTTCATCAATCTCAAAGAACTGTCATTTCATCCTGAGCTACTCCCTCCACTGATGTAACTTGGCATTGCCATGGTTGAAAAATGTATCACCCTACGTGTAGCCAACCCTGAAATGAGCCTTGCCCATAAGACAAACATGCCATCAATCCTTCACCAGGCCTATCCTATAAACTGACTGGCTGGCTAGAGCCTTCAAGAACTCAGGGCTACTTCCACAACACAAAAAAGCAGAGTAGGACTTTAGCACAATATATCACATAAGTAAGTGTTTGCAGGCTGACTTTGTGGGCAGCTAGGAGGTACAGTATATAGAATGACTGGTCTAGAGCCAAGAAGAGCCAAGTTCAAATTCAACCTTGGATACTTAATAGCTGTATGACCTCACTGGTGTTACTCTTCACAATAACTAAATAAAATGGAGATGGGAAGGCAAGATGAAACATATTCATTTTTTCATTGGACCTACCCATCATTTTCTTTAAGCTTTTCTCTGATCCTATGAACCAATGTTCAATTTCATGGTTATCTCATTACATAGGATCCAGGATAAAAAACAAGGAATCATGCATTTTGGTCACCATAAACGTGACTGATATCAGAGGGGGAAATTTCTACATATAAAAGGGTTTTCCATCCAAGAAAAGGATATTCATCTCACTGAATCTCATTATCTCGAATATTTTTCAGCTCTTTCTACAATGCTACTCTGTTGATGTACATTCAGGCCACAGTGAAAGCCAGTTTCTATTCTTACGGAGGCCTGTGGATTCCATCCTTGAGGCTGTGTTCACAGTATCTCCAAAGAGACAGTAACGAGGCATTTTGATTCCAACAACTCCAGCTGCACAAGGGCCTGGGAAAGAAAAGAAAGAAGAGAATTTAAAATTGTTAACCCTGTGCAACTTGAGTCTGGTAGAACACACTCCTTCAGAGCTGGATGTTCTGTATCAATGGAAGTGGCAAAGGAAAATGAAGAGCATGAAATGAGGCTTGCATTAAATGGATATCTAGAAAGGGAAAAATCATTAGTATATTAATGTGTTCTGTGTCTGCCAAGATCTTGTCCCAAAAGTTAATTTTTAAGTGAGGGCAGCTATGTTGGATTTGAAATCTGGAAAATGCAAGTTCAAATCCTGCCTCAGACTCTTTCTAGTTGGGTGACCTTGGGCAAGTCTCTTAACCTCTCTCAAACTCAGTCTCCTCATTTGTAAAAGAGGAGTTGGACTTGGTAGCCTCTAAGGTCACTTACATATTATGAATTCTACCCTTGAATAGCCTAACATATAAAAAGCATGTTTAAACTTTAGACATCTTGCATTCTGTATCAGGGGGTAAGGATTTCAAGCATGTTCTCATATGTGCATGACACTAATTAAAGAACAAAACCTCACTTTTAACAATTAGTCTTGGGAATACAAGGTTAAATGGAAGTTTAAATACATGCCTGTCCTAATTGTTTTCTTCTCTTTGTAGAGATGAACCAAATTTTCCATTTTGAGAAACATTTAGCACATTTGCAGCCTTGAAAGTAAGAGCTCATGTTAGAGTTAGAATTCTCAACTGGAGGAACAAAAAAGAAGCATTTACAGGGAAGGATTCCCAATTTTTTTTAAATCCTTACATTTCATCTTAGAAACAATGCTGTAGGCAATAGGGTTAAGTGACTTGCCCAGGGTCACATAGTTAGGAAGTGTCTGAGTTCAGATTTGAACCTAGGACCTCTGGGCATGGCTCTCAATCTACTGAGCCACCTACCTGCCCCCTAGAATTCACAATTGTTATAATTTGGTGGTAAACCCAGGAGGCCAAATGAGGATGGATCCTAGGTCCTTTAACTCTAAATCCAGCACCCTTTCCATTGTACCATACTGAAGCCTACATCCCTCCTACCATTTTTCTTTTCTTTCAATGTGTCACCCTTCACGGCGATGATTTAAGGATGGAGGTCATTCCTGTATTAGAAAAAAAGAGTCCTTCTGTCTGTGGGACTCTGCCCAAGGGCACTAGAACACAAGACCACCTAGGTTGGAATGAGGTATTCCTGAGCTGAGCCACCTGGGGTTGGGGAGCTGCAGCTGTGCCAGTTGCCCTCACTGTTTGCTTCAAAGGCTAAAGGGCTCCATTTCAACTGGAAGGGAAAGGGCAAACTACCAAGGGCAAAAGGATTCAGTGTACAGAACCAGATTGGCCGGGGAAGGGGACAAAAACAGTTACTCAGTCAAATATTTGGTTGGAATGTTTGAGGGCAAGGCATTTTGCAAATTAAACATTAACTTGGCACTAGCAAAATAAGGTGTATATTGAGCAATGACAGTTGAAAAAAGTGAACAGATTCAATTAACTTCGTGTGATTCTCATGTTTCTATTTTGTATTTTCTAGTTGGTTTTCTCAATTGTTTTGGGCTTTAATATCATTTACAGAGTCTCATCCTACATCTTATGTACGTTTAAAAAACAATCACCAGCATCCCCTGCCAAGAAAATAAAAGCCTCCCTCAAACACCAGGCGAATTCTTTCATCTATTGGAAAGGCATTTCTACCTCAAGGACAAAACCAAGTTTGGCATAAGGAAGTTGCTGCTTCTTGAGGAAAGTAATCTTGGGTTTCTTCCCATCTTTGCCTCTTTTTCCAGAAATCCTCCCATTTGCTTCTAGATACATACAAAGGTTAAGTCTCTCCAACTTGGAAAATGGGGCAAACAAACTTGGAGATAGCGGGGTAGTGTGGAAAGTTCCCAGCACAGCCATCTGCAGATTTGGGGACTGGAGCCTTCATCAGGTCAATAACTAGCTATGTGACCTGTATGTCCCAGCATCCTTGGGCATAAAATGGGGATAATAATAACAGCCACATATGCCTCATATGGCCGTTTTGAGGTTCAAAGGAGCTCATATGTATGAACAAGAGTTGAAAAAGAAAAAAATGCTATTCAAATGCAAGTTCATCTATCTTCTTATTCTTATTCCCACTAACAATAACAAGGAGAAAGTAAATAATGCCTACAAGGAGAAGAGTCCTTCTGTACAAATGTGGAAATGAGACATTCTCTCATCAATGGCATTGGACAGATGCACTCACTGGACAGCGAACGAGCCTCAAGGGGTGAACAGTAAAGCTAGCTAGCATTCTTCTAGTGACCTAAAGTTTCCAAAGTGCGATTCATACACCTGGGATACAGGAGGAGGAGCACACCAAGTGTGACTCACAAGACTGAAGCACCTTTCAAGGAAGGGAGCTTTAAAAGCATTCCCTACCAGGGCCACCTCATCACTGAACTCCTAGTCATAGTGAAATAGTCATGGGATACCAGGACCCCTTTGCATCCTAGAAGAGTGCCTGCCGCATAGTCAAGGTGGTGGGGCCACTGCTGGAGCCCCCAATTCCCACTGAGATGCATGGTTTAGAAGCCAAGCGCTCCTGTGGTCCATCATTTATGTGGCTGTGGACTGTGGAATCCTTGAGGGACTGCAGATCTGAGGCATACTCTATTATGCTACACACACACACACACACACACACACACACACACACACACAGGCACATACCATCACCCTTTCTTTTTTTTAAGCAAATAGAATGTGGTTAAAAAAAACACCAAAGGCAGCCCTAATCAAAATAACAGTGAGGGTAAAGGAGGCACACAGCAAATAAAAATGCCGCAATGAAAAGCAGCAATCAAAGCAGGGAAGATGTCAGAGCAGCAATTTTTAGCCTAAATTGGGTATTTGTGGAAGTGGGGAAAGGGAAAGGTATTTTCTCCAGGCAACTAGTCTTGGTCCTCTCTGTGCTGCCTTGATGACAGAAGAAGGAATCTTGATGTTGATTGCCATCTGAGATCCAGTCCATTGTGGTAACTGGAAGTCCCACCTCCTTTTCTGCCTCCTCCATCCCTAAGCTATGTCTCAACAGAGCACTACAGAACTCAAAGTACAGCAGCCAGGCTGATCATTTTGCTGTGTTACACTAGGGATGATTCCAGCTATGTGGGTATGGCGGCTGACCCAGAGATTACAGTGGTTTCTTTAGCCTCTTTTGCTGAACCAAGGTCATAGGTTTGTCACTTCTAGATCAGATTTGAAGTTTGTGAACTTAAAAAAAAAATGTGTTGATCACTATTCTAACATAATTAGTTTCCTTTGTAATCCTGTATGTTTTACTTTATGCATTTAAAAACATCATTCTGAGTAGTTGTTTGCCAAAGGGGTCTAAAATACAAACCAAAAAGGTATCAAACTCTTGTTCTGGGTTGACCTACATTTAAAAAAAACCCTTGTCTTCTGTCTTAGAATCAAAATTAAGTACTGGTTCCAAGGCAGAAGAGTGGTAAAGGCTAGGTAAATGGAATTAAATGACTTGCCCAGGGTCACACAGCTAGGAAGTTTCTGAGGTCAGATATGAACCCAGGAGCTCCCATCTCCAGGCCTGGCTCTCATTCCACTGAGTCACCTAGCTGGCTCTCCCCTACATTTCTGAAAGAAGATTATTGTGTAGAAGAGGAAGAATAAAGAATAATGCTCTTTCATCATGGGAATGTACCCAGATTATCTTGTTTAAGTAATCCAATATTACAAAAAATAATTTGGTGATTGGATGATATGGGAAAGTTTAAAAAAAAAAGCAATGGAATCTCAGATTCCTTAATTAGCTTGAAACATGGAGTGGCTTATCTCAAAAGCTTACACCTGTCACTTGGTGATCAAAAAGAATCAACTGAGGGAAAACCAAATCAATCAGACAGTTCTTGCATATCTAGGTACCCTTGGGACTTAAAGAGAAAAACATAAAAGATGCAGGACAGATTTATATAAAGATCACATTTGGAAATCCTTTCTCTTTAAGGACTTAGCTCCTAGTTGGCATAATTCTTAAGTCCATACCAGAATGTACTCCAATTCGGATCCACACAGGGAGGCCAGGAAGATGCTGGAGTTCAAAGGTTCCCATGAAACTGAGGATGTCCAAAGCCATCTTGGCAATGTCTACTGCATGGCGATTGCCATTCCTCTCTGGCAAACCACTAGCAACCATGTAGGCATCTCCAATGGTCTCCACCTATGGAAATAGTTTTCTACTTAGCTGCCTTATTCTTGGAAAATCACAGAAATTCATTCAACAAGTCATTCTGCATCATCAATAATATGACCTGAGTGCTCACCATGAGCAGATGCTCAACTACTAGTGGGAATTATCTTTGAGAAGATATTATTTGTCTTATTGGGAACCCAAGTAAGAGTATTCCTACAATAACTTCCAATGGTTGTCATCTAATCTAGTTAAATGAATAATAAAACAGCTTCCATGTGCTTTATCTGCACAGTGAACTTATTAACAATATAAATCACCCATATGCTCTGATGATGAGCATTATATAAATACTGAATTGGAGAGAATAATTTTATGTGATTCCAACAATTGGCCTTCTTCCACTTCCCCTCAGGAGAGAAATATTAGGAAATATTTCATAAAAGCCTATATTTCCTCCATTGAAATTTTTCTCATTTTTTTTTTACCTCACCCAACTTGGTAAAAGAATATATTAGAAACATGTCCTCTAGCATTTGTCATTTTCCAAATAGCAGTTCATAGGTAAGAATCATTTCCTTATTGACAGTTCCTTTTTTGACATGATACAATGCTTTTAATGATCTTTGTGGACTTTAAAGGGATATGTAAACATCAGTTATTATCAATATTGTTATTGCAAATACATTAGTCTAGCGATGAGATTCTTAATCTTTTCCTTAAAATGATCTCAAGATTGATGTTGTTACTGAGTGCATGTATCCTTTTAACTTATTTTGATTTCAACCAATTTTGAACTTAGAAGACAAGAAAGATAATGATGTCCCTCATTGCAATAGATAAGATAGGAAAAGGTAGTTTAGGGGGGAAAAGATCATTTTTTGAGGACATGTAGAATTCCCGATGCTTGTAGGACAGCCAGATACAGATTTCTAGCAAAGAGCTGATAATGTGGAACTAGAGCTTGGGAGAGATGAGAACATAAAATATGGAGGCTTTGCAGTCATCTGTATAGAGGTGATAATTAAATTCTTTGTGATTTATGAGATTTCCAAGAGAGATTATGGAGAGAAAGAAGGGGAGAGCACCCAGGCCAGAACTACAGGGTACATCAAAGAATAAGAAAGAAGATTTGGAAAATTTTCTGGAAAAAAAACACTGAAAAGCAATGGTCAGACATGTAGGAAGAGAAGCTGAAGCAGAAACTTTTCAATTACTTCAGCTGTTAAGTTATTTCCTCAAAGTAAATTTTCTTTGCAACTTCCTTAAATCGATTTTTTTTTTGCCAATTTTGCCCATTGTTCTTAGTTCTGCCCCAGGGGTCAAGCAAAAATAGTCTAATCATTCTTCCACAAGACAGCCCTACAGTCTTGTAAACAGCTGTGATCTGCTCCATGTTGTACTCTTATCCAGGCCAAACACTCCCAGGTCCTTCAACTATCTTCATCTCTAACCCCCATATCCTCTTGATTGCCCTTCCCTGGAGATGTGTGAATAATGTCACCTCCCTCATTATGAGCAATATGTCTTCGGTGGGGAAGAAGCTTAGACTTTGCTGTTATCACTATTAGAGATCTTTTTGTATACTGATTCTCTCAGCACATGTTAGCTGACATCCCTTCCAACTTCATGTCATGTGAAACTTTAATAAGCATCCCATCTTTTGTTTTTAACCTAAGTCATGGATAAAAATATCAAACAATGATTGGCTAACCTTTGCACTCCAGGAAAACTTCAAATCACCATCAATCTAGTAATGATACTTTTTGGTTCTGGTCATTTCACCATTGTTAAATCCACCTAACTGTACCATCTTCTAGCTCACATCTCTCCATCTTGTCCATAATGGTATTTCATTTTAAAATTCATTTCTATTCAGGAATGGAAATCACACTCACTCAGTCTATAGACTCTATCCTCCCACTGGTTCCCAGCTCTTTTTTTTTTTAATTGGGAAAATTCCCTCTTCTAAGGAGGAAAATTAATACAAATAAGAAGACAACCCATTTTCATCTTATATACTGATCCTCTTCTATCAACGTATTCAGACTTATTAAAGGTATTTTAAGACTTTTACCTTGTAGACATCATGATGATCCAGAATGTGGTCAAAGCTCTTGTAGATGTCATTGAGCATGTCGACCACCTCCATAGGGGTGCTATACTTGCAGATGGTGGTAAAACCAACGATGTCACTGAAGTAGATTGTGACCTCCTCGTAGAGTTCAGGTTCCACAAAACCTTTCTCCTTCAAAGATTTTACCACTAACCTGAAGAAGGGAAGGAGCACAAAGAGAAGGGCTTCCAGTTAAGGCCATTTGTTCTTTTTTCCCACAAGCCATTGCCACGAAACAGCAACAAATCTGTAACATGTTCCAATAAATTTAGAAGGCTAGACTCCAACTGAACTAGACAACGAGGAATGAAAGAGAAATGACAGACATATATATGTCTATGTACATGTGTGGAATGTGTATCAGGTGTGTATGATCAATGGCTTGATATTTGAATACTATAATTATTACATGCATATTCTCTCAAATCACAGTATTGTCTTATCCACCTTCACATCAAATGATGTCTTATGGAAACTATGGAAATCATGAATGGTCTGCTAAATAATAATAATAGCTACCATTTACATAGAGCATAAAAGTTTGCAAAGTACCTTACATATGTTATCTCATTTGTTCCTTATACCACCCTATGAGATAGATGCAATTATTAACCCCATTTTGTTGTTTGTCCTTCATTTTCGAAGAACAATGGTATCATAGGATGATGATGTCTTTAAAGTGTGGATTTAATTTAATGAATTTGTGGACTGAATTTAAATAAGATGGAGTTGCCCAAAGTTGGCAGCCTGACTCTCTCTTCCAGAGTCATCAAAGTCTAGTGGCAAGACAAAAGTCAGGGTGACTAGTAATTAGCTCCATTCTACAGATGAGGAAACTGAGACTAAGAAAGATTGAATGACTTGTCCAGGGTCACATAACTAATAAATGTCTGAGGCAGGATTCAAAGTCAATTCTTCCTGATGCCAAACTAGCATTTTAGCTATCTTGCCACCAAACTGTTTCATGAACAAAACACTGTCCAAAAGCATATTCACTGACCAAAAATTAGAAAACATTCAAAGTCAGAATGTCCTTTATGAGATTATATGGAAAAATGCTTGTCCTAAATTTGGAAATATAATCTAAACCAAACTAAAGGTTCTGTCTAATTTTATTGGAGTTAAAAACACATTTGATTTTCTAAGCAGTTTCATTCCTGTCACCATTAAGCCATAAATATTAAATTGTTTAAGACAACTGGGAAGACAGTAGGGTTTTTATCTTCTAAATTAGTTGTGAAAATTCGGAATGCTTGAAAATATTTCTGAAGGAAAAAGATGTTTGGTTTATTTAAAAAGTAAATTTAGTCAGTGGGAGATCTCGACTACCATGATAAAACTGAAGAAATATGGGGTCTCTTGAATACCAAGTCAAATTGAATATCCAATATCTGAGCAGGAGAGATGAGAGGGGAAAATAGCCTAATTGTGTAGCAGACTATATTTTTAATACTTAATATGATGAATCAGTCTTCTGGAAATGGGACCAGAATCACCCTACTTAGTTGGTAGAAGAACAAAGTAAAGACTAATCACAGTGTCCTTTATCAGCAGCATTTTAGTAGATTCAGAACATAGGTATGGTTACTCCATTCACTAGTGCAGATAGCAACCCATCCACACACCTTTTAATAAATTAAATAAATATTTATTAACTGCCTAATTTGTACAAAGTATTATGTGATTACTGCCCATGTTTTTACATAAATCTCCCAGAGGAGATTAAGCCATTGTCCTATACCTTTTCTTTTTACTATTTCATGGATATCAGTTTAGCAATTGCACATTCCATCTATAATATTTCACTTTTAGTTACATTGCCAGCTCATCTCCCTTTCTAGTCAAGAACAATATAGCCTATTAACATTAATCTCAGGAAAAGTTATTATAGACCCATCGGGTTCATGTGGTACATCTAGTAATGTTGTTTTCAAGTTTCCATTTAGTGTTCTTCCTATTAATTAGATAGTTATGGTTATTTAGCTTTTGAAAAGGAGTACTTACTAAGGAGGTATGACATGGATGGTCTTTATAGAACATCCCTCCCAAAAGTCTGGAGCATTTCCCCCCACAATTACACATAGGATTCAAGGGGAGAATGGGCACAATCCAGGAGAACTTATATAAACAAATGGTAATTCATAATTCCGGGTAACAAGAAGTCTTTCTTTCCTTTTTTGGAGTCCTTATGAAGTTCTTCTAACTCTGTTCTGGGACTACACTTGTAGAGTCTGAAGCTGATTTTCTTCAATGTATTTAGTTTGTCCCTGGAATGTTGCTCAGCTCTCACTGCAGATACTACCATCAGCCACTGCTGTTTCAAGGATATGGATGCAAAGAACTATAGAAAGTCCAAATCTTACAACATCCATTTATTTATTTATTTGATTATTTGTTTGTTCTTTTATTTGTTTGTTTGTTTGTTTGTTTGTTTATTTATTTGTGTTTAAATCCTTACTTTCCATCTTAGAGTCAACACTGTGTATTGGCTCCAAGGCAGAAGAGTGGTAAGGGCTAGGCAATAGGGGTTAAGTGACTTGTCCAGGGTCACACAGTTGGGAAGTGTCTAAGGTCAGATTTGAATGTAGGACCTCCCATCTCTAGGCCTGGCTCTCAATCCACTGAGCCACCCAGCTGCCCCCCTCACAACCTTTTAAGGAATCTCAATCATACTTCCTTCCTTTGCTGCCCTCTCTATCTCTTCTTTGTTATACATAGAAGAAAAGATGTCATTCCCAAAATATTTCCTGTGTTGTATAAACTGATTTTGCCAATCTGTTGAGGCATTTTTCTCTTCCCCAGATAACTAAGGACGTGTTCATACTTAGTTTATGCCTTTGGTTAATTTCCTAGAATTGTCTAAAACTTGTGCATTCCTAATTTTAAAAATCTATTTTATTTTATTTTTTTAATTAACATTTATTTTCTTTTCCTTCCACCAAAAATATAAAGCATAAACATTAGAGCACATCATGAGATATTGTCTATCTTGAGTTAACACTAACTTAAGTACCCCTATTTAGTAATTCACTAGACTGAAGACAGGATTAACTCTCCTTTGTTTACTTTTAAATTGAATCAACAAAAGATTGAACATCCTACTTAGTATTAGATGAGAAGCTAGCAAGGTACTTAGAAAAATTCACACCCTTAGAAATTCAGTCAGGAAACTGTGAACCTTTTTGATGAGAACTTATCCTTCAGAAGGTAAGAAGTCTATCCCACAGATATTGCCCTCTGAGCAGTGCTAGACAATTTGGAAACTGTGAAGAGGGGAAGGGACAAGAAGTCGTCATAAAAGCAAGCCTGAACTCCTTCAGAGCAAATTGTTCTTTGAGAAAATAGTCTGAAGAGATTGTCTTTTGGCAATAGTCTTCTGGCTGGAGATAGTCTTCAAGGGAGCTTTGCTAGAGACTGCAGCTTGGATTGTGGGCTTGGAGCTCAACTTCAACTTGACCTCTGAATCCAGAACTGCTTTGTTGGGTGAGTGAAAGGCTGACTCCTTTCCTAGTTTCTGAAGAGACTAGCTTCCATCTTGGAGGAGGCCATGTGGTTACTCACTACTAGCCTCCCTGGTTGAGGGCTAATTAATCTCTGCCTGGATTAAGCAGACCCAGAGTAAAACATTTAGTTTGATAGGCTAGATAGCCTCTCTAACCTCTTTACATTTCTCTGCCTTATTGTGAATTAGCCCCAGAAAGACCAAAGATGGAAAAATTACCCCGTTCACATTTTTAGGGGACAGACCTGGTTTTTCCTTCCCTCCAGAAGGACAAGATGTTTGGGGCAGATAACAAAATGCTTTCTGCTTAGTTTGGGTGGCAAGAGACAAAAGAGGAATTTCAGGAACATCAAAGGGTCAGCAAACTAATATTTGACTTAGTACAGATAAACACTCCTTAGATCACAACCCCAGGATGGACTCCTTGCATTAAGGTCTATTTATTGTCAGATAAGAACCTGTATGTGTAACTTGTATCTAGGAAACCTATATAACCTGTTCCCTAATGCCGAACCTGTGCAGTTTTCCACTAGGGAATTCTGTCCCAGCTGGTAGATTCTTTATTTCTCTCTTTTGTTAATAAATTATGGTTCCAATAATCAATATTCTAGGTGTTTGAACTCATTTGTGAAATGTCCCACTTCAATTGTTTCCTCTCCATTTTGTAAATATTTGTAAATAAATCCACACTTGAGATACAATAAATATTGGTGACCAAATAATCTCATATAATTATTATCCAACCATTAATTTTAACTCTTACAATATGCAGTTAATGTTTCATTCTGATAGATCCTGTGGTGGAATTTTCTGCAACCATTCTCATAAAGGTTGGTATTCCCTGAAGTTAATTGTGCATGTTCTCCACAGATGCACCTACATATCCAACCAATGCTGGAAAAATATTCTGTCATTATGCTGAGAGGTCCATTCTGATCCTTCTGGCACTGGAGAGTTACCAAATAAATATTTTTGGATCTACATTTGAGGTATGAATATGAGGGTGGGAGGCAGGGATGGAGGAGGTTTAATGCTTCTTTGTTGCTTTTATCACAAGTAGCCTCTGTTTTAAGCTTCCAAATACAAGGCATTCATTGTCAGAGTATCTAGGTATTGATCACCCACTCATTGCTTGTAATGCTGAGATATTACTTTGAAAAGAGTGCAGGTGGTTTCATTCAGTGCTGACACTCTGCCCAGACAGCAATGGAGCAACTCTATCCATTGGCAATGGAATTCAGAAGTGATTTTGACCTTTTTGTTTCTTTTGAAATTTTAATTTAATTATTTTTTTCTGATACTTATTTCTTCCTTTCTCTTCCCCAACCTCTCAAGATGAACAATAACTTTTAAAAACCCGCAGAACAAACATAGTCAACAAAAACCAATTCCCACTTTGGCTATGTCCAAAATTTTTTTCTTCTCAATCTGCATTTTAAGTCCATCACTTCTCTGGTAGGAAGTGCTTCATCTTTTGAAATCAGGGTTTGTCATTACATTGATCAGAATTCTAAAGTCTTTCAAAGTTGTTTTTCTTTATAATGTAATCATTGTATAGATTATTCTCCTATTTCTAACAACTTCATTCTGTATCAGTTCATAAAGTCTTTCTAGTTTCCTCTGAAATTGTCCATTTTGCAATGTTTATGATATAATCATATTCTATTGTATTCATAAACTATTTTTTTTAATTTTAAGGGTTTTTTCCCTTCAGATTACATGTTCTCTTCCTCTTTCTCACCCTTCTTCAGTCCTTAGAATGGCTTCACCAATTCACACCTCCACCAATAATGCTTTAGGGTTTTCCAAGCAATCCTTCCAACTTTGGTCATCTTTGTCAGCCACAATTGCTTTAATTTGCATGTCTCTAATAGTTACTGCTTTGGAGCATTTTTCATATGGTTGTTGATATTTTGGATTTCTTCCTCTTAAAATTTTTTCATATCCATTGCCCATCTATCCACTGGTAAATGAGTCTTTTTTCCCCCATTTTTTTATTGTCATACAAAGCACACTTTGATATTAGTCATTGTCATAAGAGCACACTCCTACACTACCAAAAACCCCCAATAAAACCATAAATGCACTAATGTGAAATAAGATTCCAACAGTTCTTTTTCTGGACAAATAAATAGTAAGACTAGTATATTTGAACCATTTCCCTATATATCTTGAATATGAATACTTTATTAGAGAAACTTAACTGTAATTATCATGAGTTGAAGCACTCTCTCTTCCAAGAGATCCAGATAGTAGATATTGTATATTTTGTGTGTTTTTGTTTTTTGTTTTTTTTTTAATGGGAAAAATGAATATGTTTTGGGCAAAATATATCCCTTTGTAAAAGCTAGTTGATCCTGGATTATATGATATAGGTTAACAATTAATAATGATTAATATTGGGAGGGAAAACCTCACATCAGAATGGCTCAAGCCAATAGCATAAGAAAAACACTCCTATCCCTTTAGGGTACCTCTAACACCCTAAAATAGTTGGGAAGGTAGCTGTCCAATATCGCTGTCCTCTGGGGACTCAATTTACCAGTGCATGTGGATGTTGGGATAAGGACCTGCAGAGTTTACATGAACTATAAAGGTTAATAAAGAGTATATTCAGCATTAATCGGTTGGCAAATGTCACATTATTAATTCTTTCTCTCCTCTAGGGGTTGCCTCAAGGCTTAGACATAGTTCTTGGCTCTTCTGCCCCTGCCTTTATCCATTAGTGTAAGTATTTTAAATAATTAATTTCCTTTTTTAAATACACATTGGTAGACACTAGCTGTTTCATAATTGTTTGGAGCTGAAAAAGTACGGAGCTCACCCTTGAATCCTGCCTTTTATTGTATGCCTACAAAACTATTTAACAAAACGAAGGGCATCAGCTGGCTGTCTACAATACAGCTTCTAACCTTTATCTTCAGGCATCTCCTCTCTGAGGAGATCTGCATCCGACTTCTTGGTATTTCTTATTTCTCCCATCATCCTGCCTTCTACTGCCCCTAAAGGCTTCCTAACGGTTTAAAACTCTTAACTACTTTAACATTTCAAGGACCTAGAACATGGCTTAAACAGGGTGGGCATTCAAAATGTCTATGGACCTGCCGAGCTGAAGCAGAGCGAGAAGGGACCCGCGTGTGGGACAGGAAGACAGACAGAGACAGAACTTGTAAAGGGCATGCTGAAGCACAGTTTAGCCTATGAAGCACAGCTCTGGAATGCTGGGAAACCACACTAGCAGGAAGCCTAATTTCACCTGGGTAGCAGCATGAAGTTAAGCCTGTCCGCTCTGTCCCGCTCTGCCTTGTAGAGCTTCGTCCTTTCCTCCACCAGGTGTTCGAGGTTCCGGGAGTAGAGTTGGAGGCGCCGGATTAAGGAGTCCATGTAGCTCTCGTTGTTATTTTGACTGTGAAAATGACTGTAGAAAAGACAAAGCCAAGTTATTTTCTCCCAGGTGGGAAAACCTGAGAAAGGGGGAGGAAATTCACCTGCATTCAATAGTACAGACTCACACACAGATCCAGGGTCTTTAAAGGAAGCGGGCTGATGAGGAAGGAAGCATTTTTCAAGTTGATTTGCAAGGAAAGTATGCAGATCTGATCTTCTCTGTATGTTTGCAGGCTGCTAATGCTTACCTGGGGCAGAATATTTATCCTGAAGAGTGGGGGAAGTATGGGTAGGTTTGTTTTCTGTGGTCGTTTTGGGGAGCCAGTCCCGAGGACCTTAAGTCAGCCTGAAAGCATTTATTGAATGGGGGTAAGGGCATTGCCCTGGACTGTGCTGGGGCTTATAAAACTTATACTTAGTCTTTAGTCTGGTGGGTGACACAGGTGTCAGGGAAGGGGCAGGGATGGCCTCTGGTTAACAATCTCAGCTTAAGGAGTTCCTTGAAAAACTCTATGGCTAGGAGACATATTCGCAACCAAACAAGAGTGAGAGGTAATTACAAAATCTAAAATAGATAACTTTAATTATTTAAAACCAAAATGTTTCTCCACAAACACCATCAATGCATCTAAGATATAAAAGGAGAAGTGGTCAAATGGCAAAAAAAAAAACCTGTTATCAAGTTTCTCTGATAAGAGTTTGGTATGCAAGATATGTCAACTACACACACACACACAGAAATATATACAATGACACATTTCCCTCCAATTGAAATCAGATGAGATCTGTTGTTTTGCATAATAACATCCTATTCTTGACCTTGTACCAACTTGCACTGGTCTTAGAGTAGCCAGGGGAGATGATGTAGAACTAATTGAGTGATTGGGACTCACTGAAATGAGCTCTTAATAGACTTTATATAGTTTATATAATGCATTGTGGTCTGTAAAAAAAAAATGATAGGCAGAGAGTTTGTGTTTTTATGTTTTCAGAGTCCAATCCTCTGAAATATATTTATCATTTTTACAAAATAGCTAAAAATTTTTATTCAGTAAAGTAGGGGAAGAGAGGGAGAAAGAAAAAGAGAGAGAGAGAAGAGAAAGAAGGAGAGAGAAGGAAAGAAGATAAAGAAAGAAAATGAAAGAGAAAATGTTAAATATTGTTAAAAATTATTTCATGCAAGCAAGAGTAAGTTTTTAACATTTACCAGCACATCCCTGGTAAAAGCTATATATAGCACTTGCCAGTCTATATATAGCACCCTGCAGAAAGGCAAGGAGAGTATATGTCCCATTCTACAGATGAGGAAAATATCTGAATTTCTTGGTAGGAAAATAAGTAATGCCACCCATACCTAAATAGTTTAGCCAGGGTGCTCTCAATTTTCTTAAAATCTGGTCTCTTCTCTGGGTCTTCTTCCCAGCAGTTTTTAACAAGTAGAAATACCTAGATGCAAGCAGGGGGAAAATTAACTAAGAGATGAGTTGTATCAAGGCAGCAAGATGAATCAAGATGAAATATTGCTTTTCCTTTCCACAGTTGATTGGAAGCAATCCAGCGAGTGTTTTAAGGTAGCTCTACACTTTTAACAAGGATGTGGGGAGCTCCCATCTACTAACTAATCTTTAAATAACTGCCCTCGCCACTGTCAAGGGCTTCACTTTCCTCCAACCACCTTACTACTATTAAGAGGAAGAATGAGGCCTAAAAATCCTCAAAGAAGTTTCAGTCTAGGCTCACTGCCTTATTCTCTGAGGGTAGCTCAAGGATAAAATAGAAAAGGAAAAGGAGTAGGGAGGTTGTGTAATATACAGAAATATTAGCAGGTCATGGGAGGACACAGATTTAGAACTGAGAAGGGGGTTTAGAGAGAATTTAGCCCAGCATGATAATTTTACAGATGAGGAAACTGAGATCCAAAGAGTTGAAATGTTTAAACCCAGAGTTACACAGCTAGTAAGTATGCAAGACAGAATTAAAAACCAGCTCTTTCTAACTCCCACACTTTGTCCATATGTGCCTGTGTGTGAAAGATATTAGGGGTAAAAAGATGAATTAAAAGAGTTCCTGACCTTAAGTAGTTTATAATCTAATAGAGAGGAAGAAGTGTTTACACAAATAACCATGACACAAGGCAGATTGTAGTAAATGAAAGGGAAAGTCCAAGGTAGGACAGAAAAATTGAGAAAAGAAAGAAATTACTCTGGATATGGGTGGGGGTGTAAGGTTTGGGCTGGGGGCAGGATTAAAGAAAGCTTCATAAGGGAGAGAGCAACACTTGAGTTGGACATTGATGTAAGGAAGTGGTTTTAATAGTACCAGATTAGGGTAAAAAAAAAAATCTTCTCTAGGCATGATTGAACAAAGGAGTGGGCAGAATGATAATGATGGGCATAACTAGTTTGTTTAAAACAGTCTATATGAGAGAGAAAGCATCACATAATCAAAAAATGTCAAGAGCCAAAAGAAACATTAGGGACCACCTAGTCCAATCCATATTTGAAAAGAAATTTCCCCATGGGGCAGCTAGGAGGCCTGGGTTCAACTCTGACCCCAGATACGTCCTAGCTGTGTGATCCTGGGCAAGTCACTTAACCCCAGTTGCCTAACCCTTTCTACTTTTCTGTCTTAGAAATGATGTCAATTCTAAAGCAGAAGAGAAGTCTTTATTTGTTTTTTAAGGAATTCCATCTACAAAATATTTGAAAGTAGTCCTCTAGCCTTTGATTGAAAATTTCCTTTGAGAAGAATCCACCAACTCTTGAGGCATCCCATTCCATTTTTGGAAAGTTCATCTTTAAGAAGTCTTTCCTTTTTTCTACCCCAAATTTGCCTCTTAGACACTTTTGACCATTGATTCGAGACATGTCTTGAGGAAAGCGGAACAAAGCTAACCGCTCACATCACAACCCTTTAAATACTTTAATATAGTTGTCATGCCTTCCTCCATTCCTTTACCTTTACCCACACACCCACCATTCCTTGTCTTCTCTAAGCTGAATGATTCAACCTATAAGACATATAAACCAGGCCTTTCACCGTCCCAAAGTATCCTCCTCTGGATCTTATTAGTTTATTAATTTATATTCTTCTTAATATAATAACTAGTTTAATCTTATATTTTATAGCTTATATACAATAAGCTTAATACAAACTTATTAGTTTACATTCTTCTTAAAATGTGGTGTCCACAATTGAACACAATTCTCCAGATGTTGTCTGACCTCTATAAAGTATGGGAGGACCCTCCCCTACTTGTTCCTGGAGGCTCTATATCTATGAATGCTCTCTGTATGGCATGCCATTGATTCTTATCCAGCTGCAGTTTACTAGAGCCTGCAGATCCTTTTTGCACAAACTGCTATCTAATCACATACCTTTCCCATCTTCTACCTGCAATGTCAGTTTTTAAATAGTGTCCTTATTTGAATTTCATCATATTCTGTGCAGCTCAGTGTTCCAACTTGTTAAGATCTTTTAAAATATTGATTCCGTCATCTAATCTGTTAGCTGTCCCTTTAGATTGATTTAATGTCTCCAAATTTGATAAATTTTCTATGTATGCTTTTATCTAAGTCAATGATAAAAAATGTTAAACCACACAAGGCCAAGAATAGAAGCCGCGATACTACACCAGTGACCTCTTTCCATACTATTAATGACTATTCTCTGAGTCCAGACACTCAAATAACTCAGAATCTACCTAGTTGCACTATTATTTATTTAGTCAAATCGATCTTGTCCCCAAGAACAGCATAAGAGTTGTTTGTTTTTTAATCAAATATCCTGATAAAAATCCAAGTAAACTATAGCATCCCTTTAATCTTCTAGTTTACTAACTTCATCAAAATGTCAAGTCAACTAGCATGTGTTGTTGTTGTTCAGTCATTTCAATCATGTCCAATTCCTCATGAACCCATTTGGGATTTTCTCAACAAAGATACTGGAGTGTCTGCCATTTCCTTCTCCAGCTCTCTTGACAGATGAGGAAACTAAGTCAAACAAGGATAAATGACTTGCTTGCCCAGGGTTACCCAAGTAGTAAGTGTCTGAGGCCAGATTTGAACTCAGGTCATCCTGATTCCAAGCCCCAATGCTCTACCCATTGGGCCACCTAGTTGCCCATCTATCACTATATGTAAATTATCTTTCATCCTCTGAAGACTCAGCATGTAGTAGAAGTGACCTCAGTTTCTTGAAGACTTTGTTAATGGAGCCCAAGTCCTGCTAAGTCATACCAAGCTGGAAAGGCTTCCATTATGCTCCAAGTACTGGAGCACCAAATTCAGAGGGTCATCATCAGGTTGCCTGGGAGATAATAAGAGTCTTCAGCCATACCAACTCTCAACAAGGATCTTTGAGGGATGGCCATCAGCATTGATGAAAGATGTACCCATTCTAAGGAAATCATGGATCCCTGAAATACTGAATTGTCCTTGGGCACATGCAATCAGATCCTGGATTTTGAGCTAGAAAAGACTTTAGAAGTCTAAGACCTTCATTTTACATTTGAAGAAACTGAGGCCATGAGAATGGTTAATTGATTTGCTCAAGGTGATGCAGGAAGTAAAATTTGTTAAAGCTTAGCATAGTACTTGGCATATAGTAGGTACTGTATAAATTGATCATTCCCTTCCCCACTAAGTGTTTTATATGCATGCTATATCACCTGATCCTTCCAACAACCCTAAGAGGGAGGGATGACATTTCATCATCCCATCAAATGAGACGATGCTTGCAAAGCATGGTTTTTCTTGTGGTCATCATGTCTGACTCTTTGTGACCTCCTTTCTGAATCAGAGGGTTTCCTTGGCAAGGACACCATTTTGCCATTTCCTTCTCCTTTTGTCAGGCAATCAGAGGTTAAGTGATTTGCTCAGGGCCACACAACTAAAGCATTCGAGGCCAGGTCTTCCTGACTCTAGACTCAGTTCTCTATCTACTGAGCCATCAGCTGCTTCTATTTAGCACACAGGAGAGAAATATACCATATCAGTTCTTACTACTTTTCCTTCCTTCCCTTCCCTTTCCATTTATAAATAAAGAAACAGACTCAAAAAAGTTAAATGACTTGTCAAATGTCAGAGGACAAGTAAATAGATTCAAGCTAGGATTCTTCTGAATTCTTGTCTTGGGTTCTTTCTATAGCACCATGGTGACTCCTTGAGTCAAGAAAGAGCAAGGAATGGGCTTCCATGTTCATGATCATAGGGATTTACCAAGTGAATATAAGCAAGATGGTGAGCTGATGAATTAATGTGACAATGCCCTAGGGATGAGGGGAAAAGAATAAAGAACAGGGAAAGAAGAAGGCTATGTAGGAAAGGTAGGAAATTCTTGCTCTGCCCCTTAACATTTTTGGACATCATCATCTGGTTGATCAGAAATGGTTGATGTAGGGAGAAGAATAAGACTTGAAGGCAAGAGAAGGATTTTCTGGAGGATTTGCCTTACTTCTAGTTCCTTTTCATCCGTTGTCTCCAGAAAGAGATCTGGGCGGAATGGTTTCAGACCATTGTAATTCTCCACTCTGAAAATTTTCTCTAAGGAGACAATACACAGGAGTTAGACTTTTTGATGGCAGTCTGAATGTTATATTGGTTTTCAGCAAACTTCTCCTCCACAAGCACTAATTGGCCTCTTTGGTAGCCACAAGCATAATTTCCAGGTGAAAGGATCAGGGTGATAAGAAAATTATCACCTGTAGCAGTGACATCATAAGACTGAGGGATAAAATGTATTTGGAGCTGTCAGTATAACAACTGCAGATCTTTTGTGATTAAGAGCATGACCCATGCTTGTCTAGCTAGAGTAGATGGTGGAGGACAGGCGTCAAGCAGAGATGCCTCTCCCATTAGGACCATTAGAGAAAGAAAAAAAACCAGAATCATATTAAGGTCTTCCAATCCACAATAATCATTAATAATAATAATAGTACATATTTGGTTAGCATGTTATATTATCTTATTCTTATAAGAACTCTACAAGACAGATAGGGTAGTGGGTTTGGATTTTTGGGGAGGGAATCAGACCTATGAATTCATTGGTATATGGAAATTATCTTAGCACTTTGTTGTTATTGCTATTGTTCAGTCATTTCAGTCATATCTGACTCTTCATGACCCCATTTGAGGTTTTCTTGGCAGAGACTGCAGTTGTTTGCCATTTCCTTCTCCAGGTTGCTTTACAGATGAGGAAACTGAGGTAGACAGAGTTAGGTTACTTGCCCAGGGTCACACAGCTAGGAAGGATCTGAAGCCAGATTTGAACTCATAAGATAAGCCTTCTTGACTCTAGGCTCATTACTCTACCTAGCTATATTTAACTGACACTTAATAAATATTTACTGACTAACAAAGTTACCTCTACCATGCATATTAGAAATTCTTTTGCAACTTTCATTTGCAGAGATTTTCCTGGGACCCTGATGGATTAAGTGGCTTCGCCCAGAGTTCTACAGCCAAAATGTGTCAAATGCAAGACTTGAACCCAGATCTTGTGGTCTTTGGGGTCCACTATCTCACACAGCCTCTGTGAGCAGAGATCATTACTCCAATTTTTGAGAAAAAGAAACCTGAAAGCACAGAGTGCTTCATGGCTGATTGATGAAGTGAATTGCCTTGTGTCAGAGTTAGTAAGAGAATCTCAGCTAGAACATGCAGCTCCTGACAGCTAGGGTGATGTTCTTTTCTGTGCTGCCTGGCTGGTACACACTTACCTTTCTGGTCCCGACATCTCAATGTGTAAAAGGTTTCTCTTCGAAGTATGATTTCTTGAGTGATGATCCCATAGCTGTACACATCCCCTTTCTGAGACACACTGGCTTCTCTGAGGTGTTCAGGAGCCATCCACAGATCTGAGAGGCCAAAAACATTTGGCAGTGGTCAGCATCACTTCCTCCTCCCTCCCTCCAAAACTTTTTACTCCTTTTGAAATCCTTTTCCTGCATAATCTGACTTGATTTTAAAAAGATTATCTTGAGTTTAGAGGCAGAATGCCTTTCTTCCAATGCCTCTTTTTCTTAAACTCTAGCCTAACCCTTGACATTAATGCATAAATAAATTTTTTGTTTTGTTTTTAAAACAACATCCAAAGCCTAAAAGAAATTTATCATTAGGATGGTATTAGGGAAAGGAGTTACATTATAACCTTTGTTCAAGTTGGCCTTTTTTTTCTTTTTTAAAAATTTTTATTAATATCTTTTAACCCCCACCCCTTTGTTTCCCAACATATCCCTTTTATACTCATCAACCACTATCGCTTGTACCAAGAGTGGGAAAGAAAAAGGAAGTTGAGAAAGTGGAGAATTTCAGCAAAACTCACCAGCACATTAACTAAGTTTAACAGTATATGCAGCAACATTCCATTCCTATAGGCCTCATCCTCTAAAAAACTAAGGAGGACAAGTACCATTTTCCCATTGTTTCCTGAATTCCTCATACTCCTAAAGGGGATGGATGTTGTAATCAAGTATTATTATTCCACAAGAAGTGGCGAATATGAAACAGGCTTGCCCCAAAACATTTGCTATAGCTGGAAGTATTGAACTGAAATGACCACATGGCTGGCTTTCTGGCCCAAGCTGGGGAAGGGCCATGTGGAAGAAGGGGACACTGGATGTCCTGATATGGGAGTCTTGTACCCTGAAGGTACTGTGCTTCTGGTCACATATCTTGAGTCCTCTCAAAGGGACGGGGAAGAGGCCATAGGATTAGAAAGTAAACTAGAGGTAGATGTGACTGTATTCTGGGTCTTTAAGAATAAAGTACTGAAGATAATAAATGTAGCTGCTGAATTTGAATGATTGTATTTGGGAATGATTGTCACATCTAATGTGATAGGCCTGGTTCCTCCCTGAAGGCTGTTAATTCAGTGATAGTCTAAAAACTGTGCTGAATAGGACTTTTTATGGGGCATAAAAACCATGGAAAATTGTTCCACATGAAAGTTGTTTAGACTTCTAGGGCTAAACACTGAGAGAAGCCCTTGGAAAGATAATATTGGAGCTGCTCTAATCTCCTCACCCTACTCCAACCCCAATACCCTTTAGAATTTTCTGTCATTTAGGATATAAACAAATGAGGTCTAGGTACCCCACATGATTTACTAAGGGAAAGAGTAGTAATGGGACCTGGAAGAGGGAAATGGCAATGCTCAGGTCCCAGAAGAAGGGGGAAGCAGTAATACTCCCATCTAGCTGTACTTAAGGGGATTTATTTGGACTTCTCTTTCATGCTTCAGGAACCTCATAATTGGAGAATCTCACTATCTTGATCCATTCAATCAGCCTTGGTACTCAAACCTCATTAGCGCCCTCTGTGTCTCTGATTGGAGGGCCAAAATTTCATTTAAAGAAAGGATCTCTGAGTCAAAGGTATGGTCATTTTAATCACTTCCATAATGTGTAATTCCAAACTACTTTCTGGACTATTGGACCAATTTGACTTTTTAGATGGGAAATGAATTGACCCATGGTTTTTCCAAACCCAAGTAATTTTGAGCTACCTTTATAACAGGGATTGACTTGAGGTAGATATTTTTAAAATACCTGTTGAATGGAACTAAACTGAATCAATATCATTTTGTCTTTATCATAACCTTGGAAAATAACCAGAGAAAATGATTTTCATTCCCACTTTAACAGATTCAAAAATAAAAGGACAAAGGCCACTTGTCCAAGACCATAATTCTAGGTAGAAATAAATTTTGAAACTGGAGGCTTAATAAGTGCTATTTCTCTGAAGTCATTTTCAAATCCAATTGTGTTTTAAGTCAGGCTTGGCTAATTGTATAATTTAGTTGTCAAGCCTTTTTAAATATGCTTTCACATCAGAAGACAAGCTGAAGTAATTTATTAGGAAGAGAATGGAAAAAAAACCCATGCCATCTTAGGATGGGTCAAAGAAACTGGGGATGTTTTAGCCTGGAGAAGAGATAGCTACCATGCTAACACCTCTTATGATAGATAAGGGTTCATGAGGGGAGGAATGTTCCTAAAAAAACAGAAACCACTCTGTGTTTTTCTTTCTTCATAATGATGCAGGAATTAAGCAGGGTATAGAAGGTTGTAAAGGAGCATAGGTTTTAAAAAGTGAAGGATCACAGATAAAAAGTACTTTTTTTCCAAGAAAAAGCATAGGCTGTCATAGCTGGAAAGAACCTTAGAGATTATTTTGTCTAACCTCATTTTACAGATGAGGGAGCTAACACCCAAAGAGGTTGTGATTTGTACAGCTGCACATGGTAAATTAGTGATGGAATCAGGACTTAAATTCAGGTCTCTTGACTCCTAGTCTAGTTATCATTCTACTACACTACTTCTTGGTTGTTTTTTTTTTTGTTTTGTTTTCAGTCATTGTCCTACTCTTCATGACCCAGTTTGGGGTTTTCTTGGCAAAGATACTGGAGTGGATGGGCTATTTCTTTCTCCAATGTATCCCCATTTTATAGATGAAAAAATTGAAGCAAACAGGATTAAGTGACTTGCCTAAGGTCAGACAGCAAGTAAGTATCTGAGGTTGGATTTGAACTCAAGTCCTCCTGATTCTGGGCCAGCACTCTATCACCTAGCTGTTCTTATTACAGTATGATGCCTCCCTAATTTAACATCTAGATTTTACATTTCTGGAGTCAAAGACCCAGAAAGGTTTGGTAATGAGAATAGCATAGTGGGCTAGTGGCAGTTTATAGGGAATGCCAACTTAGAACCAGTCTTTTGACTTGAAATCCAAGGTTCTTTCTATCAATACACACTAGGTGACTGGGTATGGAATCAGGAAGACCTGAATTCAAATCCATCCTCAGATATTTGCTAGCTATATGACCCTACACAAGTCACTTAACCACTGTATGCTTCAGTTTCCTCATCTGAAAAATGGGGATAGTAATAGCACCTGCCTCATAGAGTTATTGTGAGGAAGAAATGAGATAATATTTGTACATTTAGCACAATGCCCAGCACATAGTAGGCACTTAATAAATGTTTATTTCCTTTCTTCATTATATTATTATGCCATGCATGAGAAAGTGTCAGTTAATGTCTAAAAGCATTCTTCCCAAGTGATGGAAAGACATAGAATGTTATAGATAAAAGGGATCATCATATTCTATTCCTGTTCTTTTCAAATGAGGAAACAAGGAGATGTACCGCAGAACAATAAAGTAGCATAGTCACAAGTTAGTGGTCTGCAGAGCCAGGACCTGAATTCAGGACCTGTGCTTTGTGGTTGTTCAGTTATTTCAATTGCACCTAATTCTTGCTGACCCCATTTGGGGTTTTCTTGGCAAAGATATCAGAGCAATTTGCCATTTCCTTCTCCAACTCATTTTCCAGATGAGAAAACTGAGGCAAACAAGGTTAAATGGCTTTCCCAGGGTCACACAGCTAACAAGTGTCTGAGATGGCATTTGAACTTTGGACTTCCTGTGCCACCCAGGCTAGGGCTTCCCATTGCTTTATGCTATAAAACAAATGGCCCACCTGTGAGTATTCAATAAGCTCAAAACCACTATCACAGAATAGTATACTTGTCAGATCTTTGGGAAGGGAAAGACTTTAAAACCAAGCAAGAGCTAGAAAAAATCACATAATGTAAAATCAATAATTTTGATTACATCAAATTAAAAAGGTTTTGTATAAACAAAATGAATGCATCCAAAATGAGAAGGGAAGCAACAAATTGGGAAACAAACTTCATTACAAAAACCTCTGACAAAGGTTTAATCACTCAAATTTATAAAGAGCTAAACCAGTTGTACAAAAAAATCAAGCCATTCTTTAAAGAAATCAAAACTATTGATAAGCACATGAAAAAGTGTTCTAAATCTCTTATAATCAGAGAAATGCAAATTGGCTAACATGACAGCTAAGGAAAGTAATGAATGCTGGAGGGGATGTGGCAAAGTAGGGACATTCATTCATTGCTGGTGGAGTTGTGAATTGATCCAACCATTCTGGAGGGCAATTTGGAACTATGCCCAAAGGACGATAAAAGACTGTCTGCCCTTTGATCCAGCCATAGCACTGCTGGGTTTGTACCCCAAAGAGATAATAAGGAAAAAGACATGTACAAAAATATTCATAGCTGCGCTCTTTGTGGTGGCAAAAAACTGGAAAACGAGGGGATGCCCTTCAATTGGGGAATGGCTCAACAAATTATGGTATATGTTGGTGATGGAATACAATTGTGCTCAAAGGAATAATAAAGTAGAGGAATTCCATGGAGACTGGAACAACCTCCAGGAACTGATGCAGAGTGAGAGAAGCAGAACCAGAAAAACATTGTACACAGAGACTGATACACTGTGGTACAATCGAATGTAATGGACTTCTCCATTAGTGGCAATGCAGTGATCCTGAACAACCCAGAGGGATATATGAGAAAAACCACTATCTACATTCAGAGGAAACACTGTGGGAGTAAAAACACTGAAGAAAAACAATTGCTTGAATACATGGGTTGAAGGGATATGGTTGGGGATGTAGACTCTGAATGAACATCCTAGTGCAAACATCAACAACATGGAAATAGGTTCTGATCAAGGACACAAGTAATACCCAATGAAATTGCATGTGAGCCATGGGAAGGGTGGGTGGAGGGGAGGGAGGGAAATAACAATATTACTGTAATCAAGGAATAATGTTCTAAATTGACTAAATAAACTAATTCAAATGAAAAAAAAAAAGCTCAAAACCAGAGATAAAGTCAACAAGTGTGGAAACTGAAACTAAATGAGATAATGACTGACCTTTCTTCGTAGGTAAAATGGAATTGCAACCAAAATCAGTGATCTTCACCACCATTCTGCTGTCCACTACACAGTTAGTAGACTTTAGACGACCATGAACTTCAGTTTTACTGGAGTGCAGATAGGACATCCCCTATCATTTTTTAATTGCAAACAGAAAATAAAAAGAGTGGAAAAACAAAATAATTGAAAAGCCTTAGAAATAGCTGAGAGCCCACAGATATTTGTTTTTAGGTCTGTTTTAATCATACTATAGTACTATACTTAAAACATATATAGAGATTCTCAACCTATCCATCTCACTATCTCTGTCTTTCTATCTATCTGTCTGTCTGTCTGTCTGTCTATCTTTCTGTCTGTCTGTCCATCTGTCTATATCTATCTAACCATCTATCTCTCTATTCATCTATCTGTCTATGTATCTCTCTGTTCATCTATCTATCTATCTATCTATCTATCTGTGTCTGTCTATCTGTCTGTGTATCTATCTATTCATCTAGCTATCTGTCTGTCTATCTATCTGTCTGTATATCTCTCTATTCAGCTATCTATCTATATATCTATTCAGCTATCTATCTATCAGTAATCTATTTATTTGTGTATCTCTATCTCTATTCATCTATCTATCTATCTATCTATCTATCTGTCTATTCAGTGATCTATCTGTCTATATATCTATCTGTCTGTCTATCTATATCTATTCAGCAATCTATTTGTCTATCTATCTGTCTGTTGTCTGTCCATTCATCTATCTATCTATTCAGTGATCTGTCTATCTATCTATCTATCTATCTATCTATCTATCTATCTAAGCATCATCCAGCTAGTAAAAGTATCTACAAGTATAGTATTATAGTATAACTTGCACCACACACATGTATACATGCACACACACATGTACAACTCACAAATATACATGAATCAGGTCATATACACACATGTAGCTCTAGTCACACACATGTGACCACATATAAACACATATATGACCCTAGATGTATGCCTATATGTACAATTAATATTATACAAGTGTTATTTATAACCACAGATGTATAATTATAGTTGTGTGTGTCATGCATGTCTATTTATGTGTATATATGTATATGAGTGATATATGTGTGACTGGGGCTCTATGTGTGTATCCCTAGTCATATTATAGTGATACACTTATAGATACTTGTACTATTTATATGACTTTAGGAAAACAACTCTGTGATCTCACTTTGCTCACCCAATTACCTCACCCAGAAATGTGGAGGCTGGACTCAATGGCCTTTGAAAGCTTTTATGGCTTTAAGTCTATGATCCTTATTAAATCTTTTTTCAGATTTGTTTCATAATTTAAGCCTGTCAAGGTCTTTTTAGATCCTGTCATTCAACTTGTCAGTTATTCTTGCTAGCTTTGTGTAATCTGCAAATCTAATTATTCCCTTACCCAAAGAGCTGATAACAAATGTTCTACAGCATTGTTCTGATGGTAACCTCTTACCCTTCCATGGGTCCATGTCCTTTCATTCTTCTAAATCTATTCTTCACCCTTGCTGTTATACTGAATTATTCAATCCTTCTTGGCTGGAGATTGCTACCTGTAAACCACCTAGGGAAGCATCAGAACTTCTAAACCACGAACCCTTCCTAAAGCTCCAGATGCTCAGTTCTCTAGTTATATAGTTTTGATCCTCTTACTTTAGCCAGCTAGTTCACAACCAACAGATTCTAAGTGCTTGATTGAAGTCTAACCAGACATTGCCAGCTGTCAAGGGGAAATATTAGCATCTCTTCATATCTTACATTGCTATTCCTCTCTAGGCTTTTGTGTGCATGTGTGTGTGTATGTGTATACACTCTTGAATGTTTGTAGAATTAAAAAGATCTTCAAAGTTAAGAAGGGTAAATGGAGGCAGATGAGAAAACAGAAATAAAAGCAGAAGAAAGAAGATAAGGGAGAAAAAGAATAAAGAAAGGTAAGAAAATAATAAAGGGGATGGTATTGGAGTATTGAAAGAACAGTGTCCTATGCAACTCTGTAAGACTAGAGAGTATAGCTAAGATGCCAATATTCATAGGTCAAGGAAGTTCCTTTCTGTGTTCTGACTTTGATGAGGGCTCAAACAACAACAAAAATTAAAGAAGAAGGAAGAGATCTTATAACTTCTGTAACTATAATTAGAAGAACAAGAAAACAAAGAAACAATATCCAAAAGTAGAGGTGAAAAAAGGACAAATGGAACAAAGATAGGACTAGAGAGATGGTAGATGGGTTGTTGTTCAGTTGCGTGCAACTCTTGGCAGACATACTGGAATGTGGTTTGCCATTTTCGTCTCTGATGTGTTTCCACTTTACAGATGAAGAACTAAGACAAAAAGGGTTAAATGACTTTCTCAAGATCATACTGCTAGTAAATGTCTGAGGCCAGATTTGAACTCACAAAGATGAGACTTTCTGACTCTAGAACCAACACTCTATTCACTTTACCAGGGACTTGCTCTGATAGATGGTTAGCACTGAAAGATGGGTAGCAATGTGCTAGGTGGTGCAGTGGATAGAGACTCCTGGAATCAGGAAGACTTGAGCTGGCTTCAGCTACTTACTAGCTATGTGATTTTGGGCAAGTCACCCATCAGTTTCAGAGCTTCCATTGCCATTTCCTTCAAGAAATTCACCTACAAACATTGAATTAGACCAATATTTACTAAAAACCAATTTCATACAAAACACTATGCTAGGTATCATTTATCCAACAAGCATTTTTAATCACCTATTTAGAGATGCACTAGGGACAGGGAGAGGTGCCAAGATGCCAAGACAAGAAGGACACAATTCCTGTCCTCTACTGGGGGAGCAATATTTAAATAGAGAAGAAGATGTAAAATATGCACAAATACAAAATGATTTGTTTAGAGGAACACACTAGCAATGGTGGAGGGGTTAGGGGGAGAGATAGTCCAAGTTAGGAGATTATGGTAGTCCTGTTTGAAATCGATTATGTGGAGAACATAGTGGAGAAAGAATAGGACTATTGTGTACAGAATATTGTGCTAGACACAGGGGGAAAGCCAAAATTTAGATCAGACCCCGTCACTCTGCTCTGATGGAGCCAACATTTTATTACAGATGCAGATGTTCACCCATTTCTTCTTCCCTTTATGCCAAACTGAATTTCTTTATTGCACTATTTCCAGCTTGCTTCAGGGAGCTCTCTACCTAATTTGTTACACATCATTCATCCCCTCAGCTCATATACCACTTAATACTATATTCAGAAACTATACCACCAATCACACCTCAAAAGGCAGAAGTGCATAGCAAATTTTAGAGAACTGAAAAAGGGGCTTTTCTTCTTGTTGATTAAATTTAATAGTTAATTAGGAAAGTATAAACTTTATGCACTATATATTAATGTTTAAAAAAAACCTTATCTTCCATCTTGGAAATACTAACCCATTCCAAAACAGAAGAGTGATAAGAGCCAGGCAATTGGGACTAAGTGACTTGCCCAGGGTCACATAGCTAGGAAGTATCTGAGGTCACATTTGAACCCAGGACCATCAAACCACCTAGCTGCCCCTATTAAGGATTATTTTTACAGTCATTTAATATAAGGATAAGAAATGAATGATTTTTATCTGACTGACATATTGGCTGAAAAGTATAATTCCTTGAATATTAGAGGAGAGATGACAACATGATAACATTTTTCTCTAGATAACTTACAGAATGTGCTTAATGTTAGCAAGACATATACTTACCTTGGCAATATCATACATAACAGAGATTTTAAACTCCCAATCCATAAAGGTGCCATCAGGGTAGGAGATTGTATCATTTAAAACTTCCTAAGTGAAACAAAAGAGGAGGAAGATTATTGATGGCAAGGAAGTATGTTACTTGTCACCTTTTTATTAACAAAGAAAAAATCTCCAGATGAAGATGCCTTGAACAACACAGGCTAAAGTGGGACAATGTACTCCAGAGTTTACTTGAAGATTTTTTAAAATGTCAAAGTATATTTGATCACTAGGAAGACCTACAAGGTAGCAGTCTACAACGTGGCCTCTACATCTTTCTTTATCTTTTCATTTCTGTCCAAAGTGCAAAGGTTGAGTACCATCTACCCACATATGAGAGGTTTAGTACTTCATAAGGAGATGGCTCCACTGTGAATTTTTCATGCCATACTTAAACTAAGGTTCCCAAATGGTAAAAAAAAAAATACTATTGTGAAATTCATCCACTAAATGCTAGAAAATTTTTCTTTAAAATATTGACAAAGAAAGCATTCAACAATTCTCCTTTTATGAGAAAAACATAATTCTACTACTCAAGTCAAATAAGAATAAAGCAAAGAAAGACAATTATAGAACATCAATGTGGTAAGTCTCTGGATAGGGAGAAAATTTATGCCTTTCTCACAAAGGAATCATATTCTTTGTGCTTTATTTTTTTCTGCCTGTTTCTAGACAAAAGAATACTGAAACATATTGTGAGCTTGGAAATATTGGAAGTCCAATAAAAGAAGTCCAAATTATAATTTACTATAAGCCAGGTCACTAGCAGAGCCCAGCAATAGCTAAAAAGTTCACATCCCACAGTTATGCCGAATGGAGGTGAACTTGGTAGGGTGACTGCTCAGAGGAGCTACTTTAAATTTTGACCTACTCTCCTGAGAGACTTAGATGGTACAGAGGAAAGCATCCTCCCACACAACTACTGGGGAAGGGAATGCTTTGTTAACTTCTATTCTTGTTATGTCAGCTCAGTAAATACATCTTTTATAAAAGCTAATTGATGTCATTGGGTTAAATGATATTGGGGTACTAATTACTGATAGTTAACACTGGAAATAACTCAGCAGAATGGAGGTTCAAGCCAATATCATTCAAAGGCTGGCTCGCAGGGTGTACCTAGAACCCTGAAAGAAAGTTGTACTCATAGCCCTCTGGGGACCTGGATGGGCAGTGTGAGAGTTGGAAGAGGGATCCCCAAGATTGATAAGGATTATATGTGATCCCAGTCCCTCATTAGAGATAAAAGATGGAGAAGTTCACAAACTTCCCCTCTGTTTTTGTTCTTATTTTTTGCAACCCCCATTTGGTTATTTGTGTTCATTGTTAAGGAAACCAGAAAGACTGCTTGTTCAAATCTGAGAGAATGCTCAATGATCGACTAAATTATAGATCAAGGTTCTGGCTCTAAAATCCCTCAGACTCCTATTTATAAGGTTCCCTCTTCCACCTTTCTCTGGACTCCATCATTCAATAGGCCTTTTCCTTCTTTCAGGACCATGTTTAAGTATTAAAGCTGATTAAGGAAGGCATCTGAAAAGACTGATTCCTTACCCGAAGGGATCCCCTCTCACAGTATTCGATCACCCCAAAGATCATGGTGTCAATCTTCACAGTTCCATAGAATTTGGTCAGGTTGTAATAGTCTATCTGAAGCAACTAAGATAACACATTTTTATACAAAGTAAACAGAGAATCCCAAAAGAGCAGTAGTAATTAGTGCACTGTTATAAAAATATTTTCTATTCATTCTGGGTTCTTTAAGATTAAGCCATTAAACACAGGTATTCTAATCAACACAATGACTAACCACAATTCCAGGGGACTCTCGCATTATAAAACATGCCATCCAACCTCCAGAGAGAAAGGTGATGGGCTCAGAGTGTAGCCTGATTATATATATGTTAAATGGCCAATGAGGGAATTGGTTTTGTTGACTATACATGTCTGTAATGGTTTTGTTTTTCTTGCTTTCTCAGTGGTATGAGGGATAAATAAAATTGGATTTAAAAAAGATGAGTCCTTTAATAAAATAAAATACATCTTATCTCAAATTCTCTATTATCAAATATGATACAATAATGAATTAAATAGCATTAGATATGATAAATGAAATATCTTTAAATATGATAGGATATGCATAACTGTTCAGAGGATTCAGAACTAGAAGGAACCTCAGAGATTTTATACTTAACTCCTTCCTATTTACAGATGAGTTCATATCATAAAATGAAACAACAGCAATGAATAGATATTCTTTTTTTAACCCTTATCTTCTGTCAGTATCAATTCTAATACAGAAAAGGCCCAAAGGCAAGGCAATTAGGATTAAGTGACTTGCCTAACATTACCCAGCTAGGAAATGTCTGAGGCTATATTTGAATACAGGTTCTCCTGACTCCAGACCTGGAGCTCTGTTCACTGCACTACCTACCTGTTCAGATAAATATTAATTCTTATAATTGTATTCAAAAATACAAATATACAAAAAATATAATTGTATTCAAAAAAAGCAGTTGTAGAACTAAGAGTAGAGGATGCCGAAGGGGATGCCCTTCGGTTGGGGAATGGCAGAACAAATTGTGGTATATGTTGGTGATGGAATACTATTGCGCTAAAAGGAATAATAAAGTGGAGGAATTCCATGGAGACTGGAACAACCTCCAGGAAGTGATGCAGAGCGAGAGGAGAAGAACCAGGAGAACATTGTACACAGAGACTAATACACTGTGGTATAATCCAATTTAATTGTCTTCTCCATTAGTGTCAATGCAGTGATCCTGAACAGTCTGCAGGGATCTATGAGAAAAAACACTGCCCACAAGCAGAGGACAAACTGTGGGAGTAAAAACACAGAGGAAAGGCAATTGATTGACTATAGGGACTGAGGGGATATGGCTGGGGATGTAGACTCTAAATGAACATCCTAGTACAAATACCAACAGCATGGAAATGGGTTCAGATCAAGGATACATGTGATACCCAGTGGAATTGCACATTGGCTATGGGTGGGATGGCGGCAGGGGAGGGTGGAAAAGAAAATGATTTTTGTATCCAATGAATAATGTTTGAAATTGACCTAATAAAAATAATGTTTAAAAGTGAAAAATAAATAAATAAATAAATAAATAAATAAAATATAAAGAGGTTTTACAACTGCTTGATTACATGGGTTGAAGGGATATGATTGGGAATGTAGACTCTGAATGAACATCCTGGTGCAAACATCAACAAAATGGAAATAGGTTCTGATCAAGGACACAAGTAATACCCAATGAAACTGTATATCAGCTATGGAAGGGTGGGTGGAGGGGAGAGAGGGAAATAAAGTGATTATTGTAACCAAGGAATAATGTTCTAAATTGACTAAATAAACTAATTCAAATGAGAAAAAATATATAAAAAGGTTTTAGTAAAGGGCAAGCACATTATTCATCAAAAGAATAATATGGAGGTCAAGAAAGTCAGTGAATTCCTAGCCTGCATTAATAGAATCATAAGACCCAGAACAACAGTCCTGATATAGTCTTTGCATATTCTTTCACTAGTCAGACCACATCTTTAACTTTATCTTTTTATCTTTTTAAAATTAGCATATTGTGTTAAGTTTTGAGGACTATATTTTTAGTTGAAGGAAATGGGGATGTTTAGCCTATAGAAAAGAACACTAAAAGGGCTTAAGATTTATTGTGGGGTTTTTTGAACCCTTACTTTTCATCTTAGAATCAATACCATGTATTGGTTCCAAGGCAGAAGAGTGGGAAGAGAGGCAATAGGGGATAAGTGACTTGCCCAGGGTCACATTGCTGGGAAGTGTCTGAGGCTAGATTTGAACCCAGGACCTCCCATCTCTGAGCCTGGCTCTCAATCAGCTGTGACACTTTTCTGGCCCACCTTAGATTTGTTTTAGTCAGCTCCAGAGGACAGAAATAGGGGCAATGAGAGAAAATCATGAGATACATTTGGGATTGCTACAAAGGAAAGAATTCTTTCCATTAGAGGTGTCTAAAAATGGAAAAGGTAGCCTCCTACCAGGTCACAAGTTCTCCATTCTCAGAAGATTGTCTGCCTGAAATTTGTTGGAGGTGCTTTTGATATAGTGTTTAAGTTTTGGGTAAGCTTCAGAACTAGGTGATCTCTGAGGTCCATCTCCACTCTGGGACCCTATGGTTCCAAAGTAGAGGTAACAAGGAGCACGGCTGGGTTTCAATCTGGTTCTGCTGGGCTTATTGATGTTTACGTGTTTGTTTTCAACCCTTACCTTCTGGGTAACCCAGCTGCCCCCTGAACTCATTGTTTTTCCTTTCCCTCAAATCTAACACACCATCTGGGAGTCTAAAATCCAGTAGAATATCTTGAATGATGAACTGGTCCGCAGTTCATCAGTTAGTTTCAGCCATGCCCCCCCCCCCAATCCCCTCAATTGCCTACTCCCCTCTATGTCTGATAGGAACGTCTGGGGGAGGGGGAGGGAGAAGGAGCTTGTTGTTGACCCCTGCTCTCCTCTCCCCACCTTCAACCATCCCTGACTGGGGGGGGGGGGGGAATCTTGGGGCTTTCGGGAAATAAATGTAGTGGGTGCTCTTAACAAAAATGACTGGGTACCCGGACTCTGGTTTGCAGAAGGAAATGACCACCTACCTTATTCAAGTCTATCTTCTGCCTCTCAGTGAAATTGCCGTCGTTATTCTTGAGGTCTTTAAGGATCACCACCTGCCAAGACCAGATGAGATACAGTCAGGAGCGCTCACTCCTGTGGCGCAACCTTGGCTTTGACAGTCTGGTCCCACCTGGGAATGTCACACGTCTAAGGCGAGAAGATTTCAGTCTGCGTTTACACTGGAGCTGATCTAAGGGCTCTGGGCTCCCTGGAACTCTGCCTCCCTGTCCCATCTCCCAGTGAGCGCGAGCAGGTGCAAACATACACACCCATGGGCTTGAGGGCAGATGTCCAGGGGGCTGCAGCTTTGGGATCCGCGTAACGGAGCTCTTCCCTTTCGCATCCTCATCCGCCCCGCGGAAGAACCCCCTAAGCTTTTTCAGGCGCCTCCGGCACTGGGCTGTTGTCTCTAAAGGCTCAGCTCGGGGCTTGAGCTAAATTCTGGAGGAAGCCCCCAAAACCAGAATCATACTGACCCCCTGCCGTCCATCATTTAACTACACACAGAAAGAAAGAAAGAAAGAAAGAAAGAAAGAAAGAAAGAAAGAAAGAAAGAAAGAAAGAAAGAAAGAAAGAAAGAAAGAAAGAAAGAAAGAAAGAAAGAAAGAAAGAAAGAAAGAAAGAAAGAAAGAAAGAAAGAAAGAAAGAAAGAAAGAAAGAAAGAAAGAAAGAAAGAAAGAAAGAAAGAAAGAAAGAAAGAAGAAAGAAAGAAAGAAAGAAAGAAAGAAAGAAAGAAAGAAAGAAAGAAAGAAAGAAAGAAAGAAAGAAAGAAAGAAAGAAAGAAAGAAAGAAAGAAAGAAAGAAAGAAAGAAAGAAAGAAAGAAAGAAAGAAAGAAAGAAAGAAAGAAAGAAAGAAAGAAAGAAAGAAAGAAAGAAAGAAAGAAAGAAAGAAAGAAAGAAAGAAAGAAAGAGAGAGGAGCTCCAACTACCTTTTTGTCATATTTTCCCTGGCGCAGTCTTGTAATGGTATCCCGTCTCTTGTCTTCTTCAATCTGGCACAGAGAAAAACTTATTTATTCCAGAGGCATATGGAGATTCCTAAGACTAGATGGCTGCCCAGGTCCTTTCTATTAGACTGCAAGCTCTTAAGAAATATACGGGGGCTTAGAGGATCGAGAGCCAGGAATGGAGATGGAAAATCCCGGGTTCAAATGTGGCTGCAGATCCTTCCTAACGATGTAATCCGAGGTGAGTCCCTTAAGTCCAGTTGCCTAGCCTTGGAACTGACACTTAATATCAATTCTAAGGTGGCAGGTAAGGATTTTTGAGAAAGAGAAAAAAGAGGAGTAACTGTTTTTCTCATTTATTCAATTTTTCTTCTTTGAAACACCAGTTTAGCACAATGCCTGACACATATTAGGTAAGACATTTATGAAGTGTCTACTATGTGCTTGTTGTTAATCAGTTGTGTCTGATTCTTCATGACCCTGTAACAAACAGGGTTCTCAGAAAAATATTGGAGTGGTTTGCCATTTTCTTCTCCAGTGGATGAAGAGTAAACAGAGGTTAAGTGACATGCCCAGGGTCACACAGTGAGGCCAGATGAATTTTGAATATGATTATTGTTTTCAAATGTAATGTCAGCTTCATTTTCAGTAAATTTTATATTCTCTAAATCAGTCATTGCTGGATGGAAAGTTTCAGCTTCAGGATTCAAATTAAATGATTATTTTAAGGGTATCTGTGCCATATAGCTATTTAAAGAATTAACTCAGTTTGGTGGTCAGGTTCCTGACTCCAGGTCCCATACTCCATCCACTGAACCACCTAGCTGCCACCACTCTGTGCAAGGCACTGTGCTAAATGCTTTACAAATATTATCTCATTTGATCCTCACAGCAACCCTGGAATATGGGTGTTATTGTTGTTATTATTATTACTACTATTATTCTCATTTTAAAGTTGAGGAAACTGAGGCAGAGAAGTTAAGTGACTTGCCCAAGATGATTCCTCTAGTAAGTATCTAAGGCCAGATTTGGACTCATGTCTTTTTGACTCCTGGATTACTTATTTGTAGTGGACTCTCATTCACTGCACCATCTAGCTGGCTCAGTGAGGTGGGAAACATATTAAAACATACTTAAACATGTTAAAATGTGATGGTGAAATAAAATAAATTTTAATTTAAAATACAATGAAAACAATAAATAAGATAAAATACATTTAAAATTAAGTTAAAATAAATTTAAAATGCAATAAAAATACACAAATATAATAAAATACAAATAAGATAAATTTAAAATACAAACTACAATAAAGCATAATGTTAACAAATGGTTTTCTAAAGTAACATACCCTCCACTAAGATGCATATATATCGTTTACTGGCCCATTTTTATTTGAGCTTTACTCCATTGGCTTGCAATTTATGATTTAAGCTTTGTAATATTTTCACCTATATCTCCCTCCCACCCCAAAACTTCTCTTATCCCCTATTTAAACTACTCTACTTGGGGCACTTACACTTTCAAATCTTCACCTGGGCTACCTCTGTTAAAATGTCAATACATACAGGAAAATTAAGGGGGTAGATTCATTCATTTTTATACCAGCATAGTATAAGTGTGAATTAATTTAATCAAGTCACTTTCCTCTTAATATCTAGTTGAGATTAGCCAGTTCTGAGGGCAGCAAAGAGGAGAGATCATCTTGGAACATGAGACACTGGTGAGAAGAGAGCCCACCTAAGTAGAGTTGGAATTGGGACACTTTGAGCAGTTGGGGTTTAAAAGATAAGGGTTAAAAAAAATGCCAGCACATATCTCAGAATCTACAGGTTACTGTTAAAATGCAAACATGTTACCAGAGAAACATAACACACTAAGCTATGAGTACTCACTAACATGGCACCAATGAATTTTCAGATTAATTAGCTGCCACTCAGAAAAGCAGAGAGCAGAGCCCTGAGAGATTGGGGCGAATATCAACAAAATTCTACCAGGGAAATATAGGAAGAGGAAAGGTACCACATTTGTCTATCTCTGGCCATGGTCTTTGGAGATTAGGCACACAAAAACTTTTACCAATTCTTGATATCCTTAAAAAAAAAAAAAGAGGGGGTCAGGGAGGGTTTGGGCCTTACCTTCAGACTCACATGACCAGTCTCATTAGTCTCCAGAAGTATGATCTTTTCTGTTGGAATATGGGACCATTTCTTCTGACGAAGTTCATTATTCTTTTTGTTTTTCCTTAGCATAAACAGAACTAATTTAATTGGTCAATTAAATCAGTGGTCAATTCTTGATTATCAGGAACCAAGACATAAAATCTCAGAGTATTCACAGAAATTTGGAAACCATTGTATCTCTCGGGTACTCCTTATTAACTGGTGTAGGCAAATAAGGTGGGTAAATGGTTTAATTCTATGTTCTCCAAAACCTGAGGGTTTTACAATGAAGCTTTCTGTTGAAACTTAATGCCCTACCCTTTGACCCAAAGGGTCTGAATCCCAAAGAGATCAGAAATAGAGGAGAAGGACATATATGTGCCAAAGTACTTTTAGCAGCTCTTTTGATAATGGCAAAGAAATGGAAACTAAGGGGTTGTCCATCACTAAGGAAGTAGATGAACAAGTTGAAGTATATGGTGGAAATGAATACCAGGTAGGTGGTTTGATGGTCCTGGGTTCAAATGTGACCTCAGACACATTCTAGCTCTGTGATCCTGGGCAAGTCACTTAACCCTCATTCTGACTAGCCCTTACTGGTCTTGGAACTGTATCAAGTCTAAGGCAGAAGATAAGGGTTTTTTTTTTTTTTTAAGGAAAGAAAAGAAAAAAGACATAAATGGATTAGATAGGTAGATAAATGTCTATTGAATTTATTGACTATATTAGGAACATAATAAAAGTCAAGTATAATTATAATATTGAATAATAATACTAACACTGATATATAGTGCTTTAAAGTTGGTAAAGTTTTACATTAGATCGTTGGAGTTGCACAATGACTCTGATAGGTTGCTACTAAAGGTATTATTCTCATTTTACAGATAAGGAACTTGAGACTCAGAGATGCTGAGACTTATCCAAGCTCATATAAGTCATAAATATCAAAGATGAGATTTGGGAGCATCAAGAGGTATTCAGAAGATTGAGGTTCAAAGGGTGCCACTAATATTTACTACCTATGTGACTTTGGACAAATTGTTGAACCTTCTTGGGTCCAAGTTCTTTCATCTATAAAATAAGTTCAACCCTCTTATTAAGATTAATTAATTAGATGGTCTCTGAGGTCGCTTCCATGTTTAGATCTAATTACAAGAATTTTATGAATTTGTGACAAGTAGGTAGCTCAGTGGATAAAGAGCCAAGCCTGGAGACAGGATGTCCTGGAATCAAATCTGACCTTAGATACTTCCTAGCTGTGTGACCCTGGGCAAATCATTTAACCCCATTGCCTAGCCCTTTCTACTCTTCTGCTTGGAACCAAAACTTAGTGATAATTTAAATTGCATTTAAATTTTATTTTTTCTGGGTTATACATGTATTGTCACACAAAAGATGTTTCCACATTATTCATTTTTGTAAGTGAATAATCTTATAAAACCATAACTCCAAAACATATACCCAAATAAACAAGTGATTAATCAAATGTTTTCATCTGCATTCCTACTCCAACAGTTCTTTCTCTGGACCTTAGTATTAGTTCTAAGAAAGAAGGTAAGAGTTTAACAATAAAAAAAGATTTTATGAACTTGGTGGCTCTAGATAGTACAGTGGATAGAGCACCATGCCTGGAATTGGGAGATCCTGGCTTTAAATATGGCCTTAGGCACTTCCTAGCTGTATGACCCTGGGCAAGTCACTTAACCTCAATTGCCCAACCCTTATCACTCTTTTAAGCCAGAGGGTAGGGGTTTCAAAAAACAGATTTTTGTGAACTCTTGTTTTCCTGACTCCCAATCCAATTCTCCATCCACTATGCCATGCTGCCCTGATGCTATTTAATTAATATTAGTTCTGATTAATCGAAGGTATGAGTAGAGGAGTGGATGTATCCTCCCTCATAGGAGAGGTGATATACCTGAGAATCAGTAGAGAAATGACTAATATTAATATAACTGCTCCTGTGAGAGTGAAGACAGCAATCAACAGAATTTCAGGGTCTGTGGTAGAAGAGACAAAGAATAATATTACATTACTGAAAATCACCAAAAAGAAGATTTTAAAAGCATTTCTTTTAAAAATCACAGTGGTCAAATGCTACTTGGAAGAGAAGCAAAAGTCTAACTGTTTTCCCAAATGTTTCCATGAACTTTGCTTCCTCTTTGGCTTCTATCTGTCCTATCTTTGGAAGATGTTGTATCATTAGACCTCTGCGCTGGCTGTGGGGAGAGGTAAGGGAGAGAAGAAGAAAGGATGGCGTGGTCACCTCCTCACTAAGTATCTCTATCTCCTCTCAAAAGTTATGTTGAAACTCAAATATCTCAATAAAAAAGAATAAAAAGAGGATTGTATAAATAATAAAAAAGTTAAACATTCCTAAATCAGGACATGAATAACCATGTAGCATTAATTTTTTTCATCACACACGTAATTTTGATGATAGAAATTTGCTGTACCAAGAAAAAAACAACCTTATATATTATGTAATGCTTTCTATGTGCCAGGCATTGTGCCAAGCACAATTATTATCTCATTTGATCCCCACAATGACCTTAGGAAGTAAGTGCTATTATTATTCTCATTTTGTAGTTGAGAAAACTGAGGCAAATAGAGATTAAATGACTTGCCTAAGGTCTCACAGCTATTAAGTGTCTGAATCTGAATTTGAACTCAGGTCTTACTGAACTCTACCCACTGTACCACCTAGCTGACCCAATAGATAGAGATCACTATCTATGCATTGCTAGAAAAGAAAGATAGGAAACTAGAAGAATATTCTTTTTAAAAGGAAGTCATGGAGGACTTCCGGTTAAGATGGCGGCTTAGAGAAAGCTAAAGCTCAGATCTCCTGAAAACCCTTCCCGACCGATCTCAAACGATAAGCTCCTAAGGCGCCGAAATTCAAAACGATCAACAGCACAGACCCTGGGAACCCTCCTCCTGGACCTGGACCCGGATCAAAAGGTACGGCTCCCCTTAAAAGCCAGAACCCGAGATCACTCGGACCTCAGGGGTAGGAGCGCAGAGTCCAACGCTCCCGGAAGCCGCAGCCTGGCCGGGCTCAGAGAGCAGAACCCTCAGGGCCTTCTACAGTCCCGGTGAAAGTTACTGCCTGGGGCTTCCGCTGCAGAGAGCTGGTCGAAACAACAGCAACCCTCAAGGCGGGCAAGACAGCCTCACGGGCTGGATCCTGCTATCCAAGTCTCAGTGAAAGTCCTTGCCCTAGAGCTTGGGCTAGCTGCAGCCCATCCCCCCGCAGGCTGACGAAACAGCCTCACGGCCAGCGATTCTGAAGGCAACTTCCGGAAAGCGAGCCGGGGGGAGAGTGTGGTCCGACCCTTCCATTCCAGTTCCAGTGAGGCATATTCAGTTTAACCCAGGGAAAGCTCATAGAACCATCTGCCCAGGACTAAAGCCTCTGAACACTAGACAGAGACAAGAAAAACTAATCCTCCACACTCAGAAATGGCAAACTCCACAGAACCACAGAAGCCCCAAAATACCAAGAAAAATAAGAAGAAAGGGGCGACTTTGGACACATTCTATGGAGCCAAAATACAAAATACAGAGCAGACAGAAGATAATATAAAAGAAAATGCTCCAAAACCTTCCAAAGGAAATGGAAACTCTCCACAAACCTATGAAGAATTTGAATCAGAAATGACCAAAAAGATGGAAGCCTTCTGGGAGGAAAAGTTGAAAATAATGCAAAAGAAATTCACGCATCTACAAAACCAGTTTGACCAAACTGTAAAAGAAAACCAGGCTTTAAAGGCCAGAATCAGGCAGCTGGAAGACAACGATCGTGTAAAAGAGCAAGAATCAATAAAGCAAAGCCAAAATACCAAGAAATTAGAAGAGAACATAAAATATCTCACCGACAAGGTGATAGATCTGGAAAATAGGGGGAGAAGGGATAATTTAAGAATAATTGGACTCCCAGAAAAGCCAGAAATAAACACCAAACTGGACATGGTGATACAAGATATAATCAAAGAAAATTGCCCAGAGATTCTAGAACAAGGGGGCAATACAGCCACTGACAGAGCTCACAGAACACCTTCTACACTAAACCCCCAAAAGACAACTCCCAGGAATGTAATTGCCAAATTCCAAAGCTATCAAACAAAAGAAAAAATCCTACAGGAAGCCAGAAAAAGACAATTTAGATATAAAGGAATGCCAATCAGGGTCACCCAAGACCTTGCAAGTTCTACTCTGAATGATCGTAAGGCATGGAACATGATCTTCAGAAAGGCAAGAGAGCTGGGTCTCCAACCAAGAATCAGCTACCCAGCAAAACTGACTATATACTTCCAAGGGAAAGTATGGGCATTCAACAAAATAGAAGACTTCCAACTTTTTGCAAAGAAAAGACCAGAGCTCTGTGGAAAGTTTGATACCGAAAATCAAAGAGCAAGGAATACCTGAAAAGGTAAATATTAAGGAAAGGGGAAAATGTTATCTTCTTCTTTTACTCAAACTCTCTTCTATAAGGACTACATTTATATCAACCTATGTATACTAACATGTGGGGAAAATGTAATGTATAAATAGGGGGTAAAGAAAGACCAAATAGAATAATCATTCTCACACAAAGATTCACATGGGAAGGGGAGGGGAAGAAAACTCCTATAAGAAGGAGAGGAAGAGAGGGGGGGGGGGTTACTTAAACCTCAATCTCAGGGAAATCAGCTCTGAGAGGGAAAAACATCCAGATCCATTGGGATCTTGAATTCTATCTTACCCAACAAGGGTAAGGAGAAGGGAAAACCGAGGGGGGGGAGGGGGAGAGGGAGAACAAAAAGGGAGGGAAAGAGAGGGGGGAGGGGGAGGGAACAAAAAGGGAGGGACTAAAAAGGGAAACATCAAGGGAGGGGACAAGGGGGACTGTTTCAAAGTAAATCACTGGACTAAAAGGTAGAGCCGAAGAAGAAAAGGTTAGAATTAGGGAAGGCAATCAAAATGCCAGGGAGTCCACAAATGACAATCATAACTTTGAACGTGAATGGGATGAACTCACCCATAAAACGTAGACGAATAGCAGAATGGATTAGAATCCAAAACCCTACCATATGTTGTCTTCAAGAAACACACATGAGGCGGGTTGACACCCACAAGGTCAGAATTAAAGGATGGAGTAAGACCTTCTGGGCTTCAACTGATAGAAAGAAGGCAGGAGTGGTAATCATGATATCTGATAAAGCCAATGCAAAAATAGACCTGATCAAAAGGGATAGGGAAGGTAATTATATTTTGTTAAAAGGGACTATAGACAATGAGGAAATATCATTAATCAATATGTATGCACCAAATAATATAGCACCCAAATTTCTAATGGAGAAACTAGGAGAATTGAAGGAAGAAATAGACAATAAAACCATACTAGTGGGAGACTTAAACCAACCATTATCAAATTTAGATAAATCAAATCAAAAAATAAATAAGAAAGAGGTAAAAGAAGTGAATGAAATCTTAGAAAAATTAGAATTAATAGACATATGGAGAAAAATAAATAGGGATAAAAAGGAATACACCTTCTTCTCAGCACCACATGGCACATTCACAAAAATTGACCATACATTAGGTCACAGAAACATAGCACACAAATGCAGAAAAGCAGAAATAATGAATGCAGCCTTCTCAGATCACAAGGCAATAAAAATAATGATTAGTAATGGTACATGGAAAACCAAATCTAAAACCAATTGGAAATTAAACAATATGATACTCCAAAACCGTTTAGTTAAAGAAGAAATCATAGAAACAATTAATAATTTCATCGAGGAAAATGACAATGGCGAAACATCCTTTCAAACCTTTTGGGATGCAGCCAAAGCGGTAATCAGAGGTAAATTCATATCCCTGAATGCTTATATTAACAAACAAGGGAGAGCAGAGATCAATCAATTGGAAATGCAAATGAAAAAACTGGAAAGCGATCAAATTAAAAACCCCCAGCAGAAAACCAAATTAGAAATCCTAAAAATTAAGGGAGAAATTAATAAAATCGAAAGTGATAGAACTATTGATTTAATAAATGAGACAAGAAGCTGGTACTTTGAAAAAACAAACAAAATAGACAAGGTACTGGTCAATCTAGTTAAAAAAAGGAAGGAAGAAAAGCAAATTCACAGCATTAAAGATGAAAAGGGGGACAGCACCTCCAATGAGGAGGAAATTAAGGCAATCATTAGAAATTACTTTGCCCAATTATATGGCAATAAATACACCAATTTAGGAGAAATGGATGAATATATACAAAAATACAAACTGCCTAGACTAACAGAAGAGGAAATAGAATTCCTAAATAATCCCATATCAGAAATTGAAATCCAACAAGCCATCAAAGAACTTCCTAAGAAAAAGTCCCCAGGGCCTGATGGATTCACCTGTGAATTCTATCAAACATTCAGAGAACAGTTAATCCCAATACTATACAAACTATTTGACATAATAAGCAAAGAGGGAGTTCTACCAAACTCCTTTTACGACACAAACATGGTACTGATTCCAAAACCAGACAGGTCAAAAACAGAGAAAGAAAACTATAGGCCAATCTCCCTAATGAATATAGATGCAAAAATCTTAAATAGGATACTAGCAAAAAGACTCCAGCAAGTGATCAGAAGGATCATTCACCATGATCAAGTAGGATTCATACCAGGGATGCAGGGCTGGTTCAACATTAGGAAAACCATCCACATAATTGACCACATCAACAAGCAAACTAGCAAGAATCACATGATTATTTCAATAGATGCAGAAAAAGCCTTTGATAAAATACAACACCCATTCCTATTAAAAACACTAGAAAGCATAGGAATAGAAGGGTCATTCCTAAAAATAATAAACAGTATATATCTAAAACCAACAGCTAATATCATCTGCAATGGGGATAAACTAGATGCATTCCCAATAAGATCAGGAGTGAAACAAGGATGCCCATTATCACCTCTACTATTTGACATTGTACTAGAAACACTAGCAGTAGCAATTAGAGAAGATAAAGGAATTGAAGGCATCAAAATAGGCAAGGAGGAGACCAAGTTATCACTCTTTGCGGATGACATGATGGTCTACTTAAAGAATCCTAGAGATTCAACCAAAAAGCTAATTGAAATAATCAACAACTTTAGCAAAGTTGCAGGATACAAAATAAACCCACATAAATCATCAGCTTTTCTATATATCTCCAACACAGCTCAGCAGCAAGAACTAGAAAGAGAAATCCCATTCAAAATCACCTTAGACAAAATAAAATACCTAGGAATCTACCTCCCAAGACAAACACAGGAACTATATGAACACAACTACAAAACACTCGCCACACAACTAAAACTAGACTTGAACAAATGGAAAAACATTAACTGCTCATGGATAGGACGAGCCAATATAATAAAAATGACCATCCTACCTAAACTTATTTATCTATTTAGTGCCATACCCATTGAACTACCAAAATACTTCTTCACTGATTTAGAAAAAACCATAACAAAGTTCATTTGGAAGAACAAAAGATCAAGGATATCCAGGGAAATAATGAAAAAAAACACATATGATGGGGGCCTTGCAGTCCCTGACCTAAAACTATATTACAAAGCAGCAGTCATCAAAACAATTTGGTACTGGCTAAGAAACAGAAAGGAAGATCAGTGGAATAGACTGGGGGAAAGCGACCTCAGCAAGACAGTATACAATAAACCCAAAGATCCCAGCTTTTGGGACAAAAATCCACTATTCGATAAAAACTGCTGGGAAAATTGGAAGACAGTGTGGGAGAGACTAGGAATAGATCAACACCTCACACCCTACACCAAGATAAATTCAAAATGGGTGAGTGACTTAAACATAAAGAAGGAAACCTTAAGTAAATTGGGTAAACACAGAATAGTATACATGTCAGACCTTTGGGAGGGGAAAGGCTTTAAAACCAAGCAAGATATAGAAAGAATCACAAAATGTAAAATAAATAATTTTGACTACATCAAACTAAAAAGCTTTTGTACAAACAAAACCAATATAACTAAAATCAGAAGGGAAACAACAAATTGGGAAAAAATCTTCATAGAAACCTCTGACAAAGGTTTAATTACTCATATTTATAAAGAGCTAAATCAATTGTACACAAAATCAAGCCATTCTCCAATTGATAAATGGGCAAGGGAAATGGATAGGCAGTTCTCAGATAAAGAAATCAAAACTATTAACAAGCACATGAAGAAGTGTTCTACATCTCTTATAATCAGAGAGATGCAAATCAAAACAACTCTGAGGTATCACCTCACACCTAGCAGATTGGCTAACATAACAGCAAAGGAAAGTAATGAATGCTGGAGGGGATGTGGCAAAATAGGGACATTAATTCATTGCTGGTGGAGCTGTGAACTGATCCAACCATTCTGGAGGGCAATTTGGAACTATGCCCAAAGGGTGCTAAAAGAATATCTACCCTTTGACCCAGCCATAGCACTGCTGGGTCTGTACCCCAAAGAGATAATGGACACAAAGACTTGTACAAAAATATTCATAGCTGCGCTCTTTGTGGTGGCCCAAAACTGGAAAATGAGGGGATGCCCATCAATTGGGGAATGGCTGAACAAACTGTGGTATATGTTGGTGATGGAGTACTATTGTGCTAAAAGGAATAATAAAGTGGAGAAGTTCCATGGAGACTGGAACAACCTCCAGGAAGTGATGCAGAGCGAGAGGAGCAGAACCAGGAGAACATTGTACACAGAGACAAACACACTGTGGTATCATCGAACGTAATGGACTTCTCCATTAGTGGTGGTGTAATGTCCCTGAACAACTTGCAGGGATCCAGGAGAAAAAAACACCATTCATAAGCAAAGGATAAACTATGGGAGTGGAAACACCGAGAAAAAGCAACTGCCTGAATAAAGAGGTTGAGGGGACATGACAGAGGACAGACTCTAAATGAACACTCTAATGCAAATACTATCAACAAAGCAATGGGTTCAAATCAAGAAAACATCTAATGCCCAGTGGACTTACGCGTCGGCTATGGGGGGTGGGGGGGGGGGGAGGAAAAGAAAATGATCTATGTCTTTAACGAATAATGCTTGGAAATGATCAAATAAAATATATTTAAAAAAAAAAAAGGAAGTCATGGTATCGAACAACTTAGAAAAATAATTTGTCTGTTTTCTCCAAGATATTGACCACCTGGAGTATGTCTAAAGAAAGGCTATCAAGTGAAGGGACTAAAAGCCATGCCATACAAAGAAGGTGTCAAACTCAAATGGAAGGCTGAAAATTGACTCAAAAAACAACAAATTAACATTATCCGTGTTGTATTATATTTTATTTATTTTGTTGAACATTTCCCAATTATATTCATTTTTTTCAAACCCTTACCTTCTCTCTTAAAATCAATAGAGACAGGGAAGGGAGGTGACTCAGTTGATAGAGAACCAGACCAAGTGATAAAAAGTCCTAGGTTCAAATCTGGCCTCAGACACTTCCTAGCTGGGTGACCCTGGGAAAGTCACCTAACCCCAATTGCCTAGCCCTTATTGTTCTTCTACCTTAGAACCAACACTTAGTATTGATTTTAAGACAGAAGATAAAGGTTTTTTTTTTTTTTAAGTAAGAATTAATACTGATTCCAAGGCAGAAGAGCTGTAAGGGCTTAGGCAATTGAGGTTAAATGAATTGCCTAGGGTCACCCAGGTAGGAAGTATCTGAGGTCAGATTTGAACCTACGACCTCCCAAATCCTGACTTGGTGTTCTTTCCACTGTGCTACCTAGCTGCCCCTACAATTACATTCTAGTCTGGTTCAGGCAACACTCAAGAGGTTAAGGTTGTGGGTGGCTGAGCTAAATGATAATATGATTACAAGGATTCAGAGTTGGTTGAATGACTATACCCCATAACTTTGATGAAGGTACTGATGACATGCTTACTGAATTTTCAGATGACAATCGAATAAAAGAATTAGAATCCAATAATATCTCAGTAGTCTCTATTGATGAGCCAAATCTAATAAGATGAAATTTAATAGGGACAAATTAGAAATCCTACATAGGGGTTCCACAATTATGTTCACAAGACAAAGAGAGTTTGGCTAGATAGAAGGTAGTCTAGAGAGGATCTGGCAATTTTAGCTTCACATAAATCAACATGGCAGCCAGATAAGCTAATAACGGAAGTAGGAATGCTTAACCTGAAGAAGAAAAAACTTGAAAGGAGATTTTGAAAAGTTACACTTTAAAAATACATCTTATTCCCAAAGCACAATATAATCACAATCCAAAGTGAAGTAACAAATGTCAACATTTATTCATAGACAAAATCTGCCTGAAATATTCTTCTAGAATTAGTTTAATGAGAACCTTTTAAAGGATCAAAAATGTTATGTGGGCTCCAGATCAAGTCATCCATTAGTTGGTGTTTAATGCTACAAGAACCACACTAAAATTAATCTCATGTTCTTCTATGTTTTATCACTATACCAGGCTCCATCAGACTATATTTGACTGGGATGGAAATTCCCAAAGTCACATTAAGTAGTTCCTTAGTATCCCTTTCCCCCTAAATTCATGAGCTCTTAAATAAAGCCCTAGACCAGAAAATCAAAGATTAGGAAAACTTTCTCAGATTTGTTCTATGTCATTCACAAGCAGATCCTCAGCCAAAGCACTAGTTAAAGTAAAATGGAAAAATATTATTTTTTCTAACCATATTTCACCTAAATGGCATATTGGCAAATCAAATATTTAAGATAGTATGTTTAACATTAAAACTCTAGAATCACAGACCACATTAAACAATGGGATCTATTCCTTGCTATCAGAAACTACTTTAAAAGGAGAAAATGTATCAAAAGTGCCTCATTTACCTTTTCCTTGTTCATCACTGGGAAGTTTATGGTTTTTCCAGTTGAGCTCAGGCCTCTCTTTGGACCACATAGTCTCATTTCGATGGGTGTCATAGTACAAAAGAACCTCATACTGTGGCAGTAGATGAAAAGGAAGCCAGTAAAAAGAAAGATTATGTTAGACCTTCATGAAACTTGTACAAACTAATACATCCTGAAACAAGAGGATCTAGGGGAATAATTCACATGATTGCCACAAATATATAAAGCACAACTTGGAAAAATGTTGAAGTTCTGATTAATTCAATGACCATAACAACTCTGAAAGACTGATAAAGATTAAGTTTATAACTGAGTATGCTGGTAAATGTTTAACATTTGCCTGTCTAAAAAACTGTGCAGAGGACAAAGTTTTAAGTTTTAATCTACATTTTCTCCATGACTTTCTTAAGTCTAGACAATGAAAATGACTATAAATCAAGCCCTGATTTATAATGTTGACATATTTCTGAGATGTCAATACTCACTGAAAATGAAAGATTTGACTCTGACCAATAAGAGAGACTGCAGTATAACTCTCTGTCCGCCTATTTTCCACCACTTGGATGGACTAAAGGTGCTGAAGGAAGGGTGTGGTTTCAAACAGGGTCAAAGTATGGATTTGTTTCCTTGACTATGCTTATTGATTATGAGGCAGAGCTTTGGGAAGCTGAGTGAGGAGGTATGTCAAGGATTGGTAGGTATTGAGAAGGATGAAAAACAAAAAGAACGTCCATTAATCGTTAAAAACAACAGAAAATGGAGCAGCTAGGTGGTGAGTCCCTTGACCCCCACTGTCTAGCCCTTACCACTCTTCTGCCTTGGAACCAATACCCAGTATTGATTCCAAGATGGAAGGTCAGGGTTATTTAAAAAACACCAGAGAGGAAGTTCAAAAGGGGACACAGACAAGCTTTATAACTATTATGTTAGATTTAATAAATTATACTTCAGTTTTTTATGTACATAACAAGGTCATAGTTTCAGTTTTTGTTGATTGAAATATTCATATTTGTTTAGTTCAAAACTTAAGACAATTGAAAAATAAAACCTTCATTGTGGTTCACTTTCCTCTAAACTATACTAGAACTTGCTTATAGTACCTCTCAGTATAGTGAGGTGTTTGATAAAAAGCCTCTACGTTCTGTGGTGTATCCAAGGGAATTAAATTACTATAGATTGAACCTACAGTTTGGTTAGGTCAAGCATAATCCCCATATGGGTCAAGGAACTTTCCTCTATGGCAGAAGCCTCACACTGCATCTGTATCCCAAGCCTGACACCTCATAAATGCATTTATGCAGATCCAGTTATTCCCATATGGGAGAGAGGGTGGGAGGAAAGGAGGGAGGGAGGAAAGGAAAAAGGGAGGGAGGAAGGGAGAGAGGAAGGGAGAGAGGGAGGGGGAAGGATAGAAAGAATAAAGGAACAGAGGGAAAGGAAGACAATTCTTTACAGGCCATATAGTACAGATTGAGACAAATAACAGCATAAAGTAATGAGACAGCATGGAATATTTCATTGGTTATTGGGGACTCCTGATTAGAGAAACCACTTCTCCCAATGCGGGTGAGCACCTCTCAGGGCTTTAGATAACAAGTTTAAGAAAAGGTATCCCCTCTGCCCCATTCCCATCATATTCCAGTTATTCTAGTCATCCCTCCTTACCCAGCCTTTAAAGGCCAACATACCTTAGTAGTATCTGCGGAAGTATACAGAATAGTGACATTGTTGTCAATATCTCCCCATTCATCCAGAGTCACAGGACCTAGAGCTCCTGGGGGGGAATCAGTAAGCACTGGTGGTTACTATTCAGATTTTTCTCCTACAGATGTTAAGACACTGACAGGAACCATAGTGTAAAAGCAAATGGCACCCAATTTCTTTTATTTACAGGCTGTAGATGATGCTGTGCTGCAATGAGCCTGAGTGAAAGAATGAAGAGCTGTTTGTTTCCAAAAGCTAATTAAGGATGTACACAATTGGTTCTGGCCAGGAAATCTCTGAAGAACATTTGCAGAAAGGTCAGTGTCCTTACTCAAGGGAAAAACTCTTCTTCACACAGCGTCCAGGTTGGTAGAAGAGAAAACTAGATACTAATGGGAGACTTATGAGTGCTCAGCAATGAATGTGTATTGGGTCAAAGACTTAAGTCAGATTGATCTCATTTGCCACTTGCAGCAGAACAACCATGGAGCAATGGATTCAAGCAGTTGTATTTATATAATTTGTACTTATAGAATGATGGAAATAACAGCATGATAGTGTTTTTCAGCTTATTATTTCAGCCAGTGAAGAACTGGAGCAGCTTGGGAGGGCACAGCCATCAGTGACTTTCTAAATGATTCTTAGAGTGGATAAAAAAAGCCAATGCACATTTTCCCTTCTCTCCACCACTTTAACACCCATGGAAGAAAAGAAGAAAAAGCTTGTCTCTCCATTCCAGTCATTATACCATTCAGGCTGCCTACACATACATTGTGTGGGATTATGCTGCCATCTAAAGGTTAGAAAAGAGATATCAGTGGCTTATGGCTAATAAGAGAATGAGACTTGTCTTGGGTGGGTGGGTGGGGTTTTTCTAGAGAGTATCATAAATTTAAAGTTACAAGGGACCTTAGAGAACATCTATTATCCTTCCCTTGTTTTACAGGTGAAGAACTGAGAAGTACAACTACTACTAATACAACTAATATTTTTGTTACATCCTATTGTTTGTAAATATCTTCTTAATACCCTGGAAATAAACTATTTCCTAGTGAATCCACCATTCCCCATAAGAAGACTTGAAGAACTACCTTGTATCTTCAAGACCTTTATAAATGCAAATTTTTCTTTCTTAAAAAAATAAGTGCAAGTATAGTAGAGGTGGGGTTTGAACTCAAGTCTTCTGACTGAAAATTGCTCTTTCAAAAGATCAAATAAGAGAATGTCATATAATAGCATCATAAATTTAGAGTTGGAAGGATCTGAGAGATTTTAGGTTTCTCCCTTGGGTTATAGATGAAAAACTAAGGCTCAGAAATGTCCATAGTCACAGAGGATGTAAGTAGCAGAACCAGAAACTGAACCAAGATCTTCCAACTTCAAAACCATAATTCATTCTACTGGACCATTCTTGCTTTTGTGGGGCAAGAGAAAGTCTCATGGGAGAAATATGGAGAGTGTCTTTTGATTTCAGAGCCTAGGTTTTAAATGAACACCTCTGTTGGTCCACAACATTATTTCTTTTATGGAAAAGAAAGTATCCCAACCATGTAATATTAAAAAATACAGAGGATAAATGAAGTGGATCAGTGCTTCATGAAATAGAATTTTAGACAGTAGCTTCTGTTGTAATATACATAGCAAGAAATTCAGAGATCAGAAAGACTGAGTGTTTTAGGGAGAAGGAGAGAGGTAGAATGGGGGAATGATAATTGTCAGTGTAGGAGAGGAGCTGTGAAATAGGAGTGAGGTCTTCAGTACAGTTATAGGAGAATTGGCAGCAAATATACTTGGTAAATGAAACGTCACTGGTCTAGATCAGTCTCCTTCAAGGTACTGCTCTAATGGGATGGATGTGACCCAACAAGCTTGAAGGTTTGCCAATGGGATGAAAACTCTACCAAGTCCTACCAAGGTAGAAAGGCTTCAAGTACAAACTCCTGTAAAAGAATCTCTGTGTGTGTGTGTGTGGTGTGTGTGTATGTGTGTGTGTGTGTGTGTGTGTGTGTGTGTGTGTGTGTGTTGCCTGAGATTTAGCTTGGCTAAGTACAGGAAGACTCACATTTCCAAGACTAATATGTGGATGATTGATTTTTATTCACAACTAATAAAACAATCTAAATCACTGGTAGATTGCAATCTGCACCCACACAGATGTAATTCACAGATATCTGAAGTCTTGGAAAAATAGGAAACTAAGTTCTTAATTTCTGCCTAGCTAACTAGAACTGAGGAGGAGGAGGAGGAGAATGTGGAATAGACTAACAGGGGTTTTAGGGGTACTTGGTCTCAATAAATTAGACAATTCTAAAATTCCTGGGTTGAAGTCCTCTCCTTTTCAAACATCTTCCTTGAGGGCAGAGCCAAGATGGTAGCTTAGGAGCACCTAAAGCCCAAACCTCTCAAAAATCTTCCTTTTTAGCCTTCTCTCTACCAATATAAATTCTACCTGTTCCTCTTTGAAGGTCCAATTATGATATATCATGTGATAGATATGTGATATGTTTTCAGTGACCACCTCATCAAATGCTTCCACTGCTGCCTAAGGTCAATTCAGATGTCAAAATCTTTCTTCAGCTTTTTTTAAAAGGTGCTGGTTTTGGAGGTCGCTAGGTGACTCAGTAGATTAAGAGTCATGCCTGTAGAGGGGAGGTCCTGGGTTCAAACCTGGCCTCAGATACTTCCTAGCTGTCAAGTCACTTAGCCCCCATTGCCTAGCCCCTACCACTCTTCTTCCTTGGAATCAATACACAGTAGGAATCTAAGAGAGAGGGTAAGAGCTTGATTTTTTAAAAGGTGTTGATTTCACATACATGAATTTTAAACATTAGTACCTTGGAAAGTGAGGTTACGGAAAGCATGAGAAAAATAGGCACTTGAATTGTCATGCAGTGATTTCTTCACCATATGTCCGAAGAGCAAGATTCCATCCAAATGGGCAAGGACAAAGTCATCTTTCACCTAAACGGGAGGGATGGTGGGGAGCACCCCACAGGAAATTTGAGTCTAGACAAATATTCCAGTTTTAAGCATGTTTCACAAGGCTATATAGTTCAATTCAATACAAGAGAACTCTAAGACTAATATTGGAGGTGAAAAGAGTTGACATTTATGCATTAACTCATTTGATCTTTACCAATAACCCTATGAAGTAGGTGCTATAGGCAGTTTTATTCCTGTTTTATGGACAAGGAAACTGGAGCTTACAAAGCTTAAATGCCCACAGTGTATTAGAGGTTCTTTTACTGTTACCCAGTTAATAAGGGTCAGAGGCAAGACTTGAAACCAGGTCTCTCCTGATTCTCAAAGAGCATTCTTTCCATCCTAAAACATGAGAAGGACATTAGCAGAGCTGTGTTGAAGAGTCTCAGTCTATAGCATGAGTGGTAATGGCTCTTGGTCAAATGATGTAATTCCAGATATTTGTATACCTCACCCCAATCTGAACCCTTGACTGTCCAGGTTCCTAGAACCCTCAGGTGCCCACTAGATATCCAAGGACCCCTACAGCAGTCTTTGCCCATCTGAACTTAGCCTTCCTAGGATTCTAGGCTAAAAACGTTTCAAAAAGCATTGTCCATTAAGGTAGTCACTGATTAAGAATCCTGTGCTACCTATCCTCCCCTATGGTATTTTAATTTTAATTTTAATTTAACAAAGGACAATATCTTAACCCAAGAATGAATCTCTAATGGTGGCACGCTTGTCCAGAGGATACTTAAGAGGGTAGGGAGAGGAGGAGGAATGGGAAAAGCTTCGCATCCCTTACCAAATGTTACTGTATATCAATGGCTAAGAGAGTCAAAACTTGGGGACCACTGGGGGCTCCCCATGTTCATCTTTCTTTTTTTTTGTAAAGATATTTTATTTTACCCATTACCATGTTCATCTTTCAGCTCAGATGTGACAGATGCTTCTCTCAATATGAAGCCATCACACTAATAGAGTAATTCAAGCTTGATCCTTAGCACAATGTTGAGTAATCTTAATGATGCTAATAGTCTGAGTGGAGCAGAAATTGTTGTCGGGTCTAGCATATAGGTCCCTGTTGTCCAGATTAAAAAAAATGGTACTGAATGTGTATTACCAGAGAGATATTTAGTAAGTTAGATAAACTGGAATTCGCAGGCATCAGTGTCACCACAAGGACGTTTTTCATGTAAGGAGCTGATGTAGTGTTTTCAAAATACTGGTTACTGAAATAAAAAGCACAAGTTCACCTTTGAAGATAGATACCCAGAAACAAAGATGCAGCTTTCTTACAACATAAAAGAGGATTAAATCAACCTCAAAAATAATTTCTTCATTTTTTTTTGCTTAAAAAATTGCATATGGGTCACAAAATTTTCTATCATTCCACTGCTCTTAATACCTTTCTGCCCATTGAACTATGAGCTCCTTGAGAGCAGGGACTGGCTTTTGTTTTCTTTGTATCCTCCATGATTAACCCAGCACCTGATACATAGAGGAGGGTTAAGAGATGCTTGTTGACTAACTGACACATTTCACTTTTTCCTACTCCTCCCTTGGTCATTTGCTAAAAAGAGAGTAAGCTTTTCCTAGCCAATAAACAAAAAGGAACATGAAGGAGAATCAGAAAACGTTGAATTTCTTTTTAGTTCTGCTGCTTTATTTTCTTTAGACTTTGGTTTATGAACTTATACTTTCCAGATTAAATTATATACTGGCATCTAGTTCACTGCTAGCAGTAATAATATTAAGCAGAATCAAATGGAAATTTCTAACCACCTGAAGATATCACCTCAAATTCAACATTATCTTCCTCCCCCACTCCCCATATTCTTTTTAAGAATTCACAACTTTTACAGATATTGGAATCGATAAAATGAAAATCAAGATCAACTATTCAAGCCTATTTAACATAGGAGGAAGGAGAAGCAAAGATAAATTGAGAAACTTGTCTGATATTGTCCCTGCATATGCAAGAGATCCAAGTTTTCTAATGAATAAGTTAACATTTATATAATGTTTTAAGATTTGCAAATTACTTTTCAAATATTCTCTCATTTTATCCTCAAAATAATCCTAGGAAGTAGGAGCTCCTATTTTATCTTCATTTCAGAGATAGAAAAACTGAGGCAAAGAGGTTAAGTGACTTGCCCAGGGTCACACAGCTAGTAAGAGTTTGAGGCTACATTTGAGCTCAGTACTCTTCCCTAGGAAGCACAGTCTCTTGCCACATTTTTCACACCATTGTGGACCATATACCATTTTTGAACTGTAGCTTCAAAGAGTACTCAAAATGAATACATTCTGAACTTTCAACTCAAATAGAAGAGCATGCAGTGAAAATTTGACCACTCAAATCTATTCAGTGTGGATGATAAGACTAGGAAAATATGGGACATAGTAAGTAGCACAGTAATAGCCTTGGGTTTGAACTTTTAAAATTTGAACTTAGATAAGAAATCATTAATCATCCCCTCAGACAAGAAAATAATCAGGTGACTCAAACTAAAGCAAATGGGCAAATGGCCAGAGAACCACTACTTCCCGAGTTCCCAATTGCCTCTTCTCTAAAACTACGTCTACTCTAAATTAATTTATAGTGGTTATAAGGAAGGAGGGAGGTAAAAGGAAGAATATTCCTTATCCAGAATTCTCCTTCTCTGGTCTTAGTAAGAGGAGAAGAAAAAAACCCTCTACATATTTTATAGTTTATATTTCTCTAAGGCAAAGATCAATTATACAAATCGGGTATTTTTATCTAGAATTTGCATCTTATCAATTCAGGCCTAATGAAAGTTAACTGGGAGCAAAGGCTGTTCCTAATCAAAATGCTGACTACATTCTTGGGGTGTATAGAGCCAGAAATCAGTTGATTCATCATTCCTGCCAGATGTGGCTAGGCAAGTGAGCAAGAGTGCAGAGTAATGGAGCTTTCAATTCTTATTTTATTTCATTTTATAGTGAATTCTAGTCTGTTCACTGCTGGCACTGATACTGAACAGAATCAAATGGAAATTTTCAGCCACCCTCCAACATCACCTTAAATTCAACACTATTTCCTTCCCACTTCCCTACCCCAACTTGTTTTTCTTCTTCCTCACACCTTCCCTCTTTTCTGGTCATGGCTCGACCATCCTCCAACTCAGACTTTTTATATCTTGGAATCATCTATGATTCTTGCTCATCCCTCTCCCTATGTTCTTTACCTCTAAAATGTCTTTCATAATCCTTTCCTTCTTTACACTCTTACTGCTGCTATCCCTTCTATCTAAACTATTGCATTAATCTCCATACCAGTCTCCTTTTCATCTCTCCTACAAATAATCACCCAATGAATTTTCTGAATGCACAGTTCTTAGAACACTATTGCCCCATTTGGAATTTCCCATCAGTCCTCATCATGCCATCTACTACATCCATATTATTTAGTCTGGCATTTAAGATCTTCGATAATTAGGTTCTACCATATCTTTCCAGTTTTATCTTTATCTTTCATCTTTTTTTTTACTACTGTTCTTTCAATCTCTGCTATAGCCAAAATACCAATCATTCATTCATCTTTACCACTCTCTCCTATCACCATACTTTTGCTCATATAATCTCTCATGCCTGAAATGCCCTTCCTTTGAGGTCTTCCTGTTCAAATACTCCCCATTCTTGTCACTCAACTCAAATTTATAGATCCCTTCTCTGATTCCTTCAACTAGGAATCATCTCTTCATTTTCTGAAGGCTCACAAAGCTTAGTTTCATTAGTGGTAGGAGCATTTATACTATTTACAAAGAAATTTCAGTGTATTATCTCATTTTGTACCCCATTCATTTATTATATTCCACTTTTTGTAATATTTAGTTATGCATATCTTATCTCCCTTTAATGGATTATAATCTCCTTGAAGATAGAAACCATGTGATATATTTCTGTTTCTCCCTCAGTCTCAAGTGAGTGCCTTATGAATGTTAGGCATTCAATAAATGTTTATTGAAAATCATTCTCTGGCTTTCAGTATTCTCATTTGCAAAATTAAGAAACTAATATAGATCATTTCTAATGATGTTCTCTGTCCCAAAAGTCTATGATTTTAAATTTAATATGGATTTTAAAGAAGAATCTAAACTATAGTTCAAAATGGTAACATGGTCCACAGATGCCATGAAAAATGTGGCAGGAGACTATATTTCATATATATTTCAGAGAAGAGTATTCATAAGATCATAGCTTGTCATTTGCAAAGGATCTCAGAAACTAAGTAGTCCAATC